>NW_023606455.1:0-16964 GCF_013339745.2 Dermacentor silvarum
TAACGAGTAGAAACAGAGCATTGTGGCACATGCGCTTTCTGCCGCCGCCGCTGCCAAACTGAGCAAGTTGGGTGCTGATGACCACGATGGCGTTGGTTGGAAGAATCACAACTTGGTGATGCGAGCTGGAGACGTCGACGCGATGCAAATCATGAGTGGCAGGGCAAGCGTGTCGGTGGAAAAAACGCAGCAGGAATTGGCGATGGGTTCACGGGCAATTTCTTCGACGGGTCTTGTAATACAGACGAAGTGGTGGAAAACTGTAACGAGTAGAAACAGAGCATTGTGGCACATGCGCTTTCTGCCGCCGCCGCTGCCAAACTGAGCAAGTTGGGTGCTGATAACCACAATGGCGTTGGTTGGAAGAATCAGAGCTTGGTGACGCGAGCAGGAGACGTCGACGCGATGCAAATCATGAGTGGCAGGGCAAGCGTGTCGGTGGAAAAAACGCAGCAGGAATTGGCGATGGGTTCACGGGCAATTTCTTCGACGGGTCTTGTAATACAGACGAAGTGGTGGAAAACTGTAACGAGTAGAAACAGAGCATTGTGGCACATGCGCTTTCTGCCGCCGCCGCTGCCAAACTGAGCAAGTTGGGTGCTGATAACCACAATGGCGTTGGTTGGAAGAATCAAGCTTGGTGACGCGAGCAGGAGACGTCGACGCGATGCAAATCATGAGTGGCAGGGCAAGCGTGTCGGTGGAAAAAACGCAGCAGGAATTGGCGATGGGTTCACGGGCAATTTCTTCGACGGGTCTTGTAATACAGACGAAGTGGTGGAAAACTGTAACGAGTAGAAACAGAGCATTGTGGCACATGCGCTTTCTGCCGCCGCCGCTGCCAAACTGAGCAAGTTGGGTGCTGATAACCACAATGGCGTTGGTTGGAAGAATCAGAGCTTGGTGACGCGAGCAGGAGACGTCGACGCGATGCAAATCATGAGTGGCAGGGCAAGCGTGTCGGTGGAAAAAACGCAGCAGGAATTGGCGATGGGTTCACGGGCAATTTCTTCGACGGGTCTTGTAATACAGACGAAGTGGTGGAAAACTGTAACGAGTAGAAACAGAGCATTGTGGCACATGCGCTTTCTGCCGCCGCCGCTGCCAAACTGAGCAAGTTGGGTGCTGATAACCACAATGGCGTTGGTTGGAAGAATCAGAGCTTGGTGACGCGAGCAGGAGACGTCGACGCGATGCAAATCATGAGTCGCAGGGCAAGCGTGTCGGTGGAAAAAACGCAGCAGGAATTGGCGATGGGTTCACGGGCAATTTCTTCGACGGGTCTTGTAATACAGACGAAGTGGTGGAAAACTGTAACGAGTAGAAACAGAGCATTGTGGCACATGCGCTTTCTGCCGCCGCCGCTGCCAAACTGAGCAAGTTGGGTGCTGATAACCACAATGGCGTTGGTTGGAAGAATCAGAGCTTGGTGACGCGAGCAGGAGACGTCGGACGCGATGCAAATCATGAGTCGCAGGGCAAGCGTGTCGGTGGAAAAAACGCAGCAGGAATTGGCGATGGGTTCACGGGCAATTTCTTCGACGGGTCTTGTAATACAGACGAAGTGGTGGAAAACTGTAACGAGTAGAAACAGAGCATTGTGGCACATGCGCTTTCTGCCGCCGCCGCTGCCAAACTGAGCAAGTTGGGTGCTGATAACCACAATGGCGTTGGTTGGAAGAATCAGAGCTTGGTAACGCGAGCAGGAGACGTGGACGCGATGCAAATCATGAGTCGCAGGGCAAGCGTGTCGGTGGAAAAAACGCAGCAGGAATTGGCGATGGGTTCACGGGCAATTTCTTCGACGGGTCTTGTAATACAGACGAAGTGGTGGAAAACTGTAACGAGTAGAAACAGAGCATTGTGGCACATGCGCTTTCTGCCGCCGCCGCTGCCAAACTGAGCAAGTTGGGTGCTGATACCACAATGGCGTTGGTTGGAAGAATCAGAGCTTGGTGACGCGAGCAGGAGACGTCGACGCGATGCAAATCATGAGTCGCAGGGCAAGCGTGTCGGTGGAAAAAACGCAGCAGGAATTGGCGATGGGTTCACGGGCAATTTCTTCGACGGGTCTTGTAATACAGACGAAGTGGTGGAAAACTGTAACGAGTAGAAACAGAGCATTGTGGCACATGCGCTTTCTGCCGCCGCCGCTGCCAAACTGAGCAAGTTGGGTGCTGATAACCACAATGGCGTTGGTTGGAAGAATCAGAGCTTGGTGACGCGAGCAGGAGACGTCGACGCGATGCAAATCATGAGTGGCAGGGCAAGCGTGTCGGTGGAAAAAACGCAGCAGGAATTGGCGATGGGTTCACGGGCAATTTCTTCGACGGGTCTTGTAATACAGACGAAGTGGTGGAAAACTGTAACGAGTAGAAACAGAGCATTGTGGCACATGCGCTTTCTGCCGCCGCCGCTGCCAAACTGAGCAAGTTGGGTGCTGATAACCACAATGGCGTTGGTTGGAAGAATCAGAGCTTGGTAACGCGAGCAGGAGACGTGGACGCGATGCAAATCATGAGTCGCAGGGCAAGCGTGTCGGTGGAAAAAACGCAGCAGGAATTGGCGATGGGTTCACGGGCAATTTCTTCGACGGGTCTTGTAATACAGACGAAGTGGTGGAAAACTGTAACGAGTAGAAACAGAGCATTGTGGCACATGCGCTTTCTGCCGCCGCCGCTGCCAAACTGAGCAAGTTGGGTGCTGATAACCACAATGGCGTTGGTTGGAAGAATCAGAGCTTGGTAACGCGAGCAGGAGACATGGACGCGATGCAAATCATGAGTGGCAGGGCAAGCGTGTCGGTGGAAAAAACGCAGCAGGAATTGGCGATGGGTTCACGGGCAATTTCTTCGACGGGTCTTGTAATACAGACGAAGTGGTGGAAAACTGTAACGAGTAGAAACAGAGCATTGTGGCACATGCGCTTTCTGCCGCCGCCGCTGCCAAACTGAGCAAGTTGGGTGCTGATAACCACAATGGCGTTGGTTGGAAGAATCAGAGCTTGGTGACGCGAGCAGGAGACGTCGACGCGATGCAAATCATGAGTGGCAGGGCAAGCGTGTCGGTGGAAAAAACGCAGCAGGAATTGGCGATGGGTTCACGGGCAATTTCTTCGACGGGTCTTGTAATACAGACGAAGTGGTGGAAAACTGTAACGAGTAGAAACAGAGCATTGTGGCACATGCGCTTTCTGCCGCCGCCGCTGCCAAACTGAGCAAGTTGGGTGCTGATAACCACAATGGCGTTGGTTGGAAGAATCAGAGCTTGGTGACGCGAGCAGGAGACGTCGACGCGATGCAAATCATGAGTCGCAGGGCAAGCGTGTCGGTGGAAAAAACGCAGCAGGAATTGGCGATGGGTTCACGGGCAATTTCTTCGACGGGTCTTGTAATACAGACGAAGTGGTGGAAAACTGTAACGAGTAGAAACAGAGCATTGTGGCACATGCGCTTTCTGCCGCCGCCGCTGCCAAACTGAGCAAGTTGGGTGCTGATAACCACAATGGCGTTGGTTGGAAGAATCAGAGCTTGGTAACGCGAGCAGGAGACGTGGACGCGATGCAAATCATGAGTCGCAGGGCAAGCGTGTCGGTGGAAAAAACGCAGCAGGAATTGGCGATGGGTTCACGGGCAATTTCTTCGACGGGTCTTGTAATACAGACGAAGTGGTGGAAAACTGTAACGAGTAGAAACAGAGCATTGTGGCACATGCGCTTTCTGCCGCCGCCGCTGCCAAACTGAGCAAGTTGGGTGCTGATAACCACAATGGCGTTGGTTGGAAGAATCAGAGCTTGGTGACGCGAGCAGGAGACGTCGACGCGATGCAAATCATGAGTGGCAGGGCAAGCGTGTCGGTGGAAAAAACGCAGCAGGAATTGGCGATGGGTTCACGGGCAATTTCTTCGACGGGTCTTGTAATACAGACGAAGTGGTGGAAAACTGTAACGAGTAGAAACAGAGCATTGTGGCACATGCGCTTTCTGCCGCCGCCGCTGCCAAACTGAGCAAGTTGGGTGCTGATAACCACAATGGCGTTGGTTGGAAGAATCAGAGCTTGGTGACGCGAGCAGGAGACGTCGACGCGATGCAAATCATGAGTGGCAGGGCAAGCGTGTCGGTGGAAAAAACGCAGCAGGAATTGGCGATGGGTTCACGGGCAATTTCTTCGACGGGTCTTGTAATACAGACGAAGTGGTGGAAAACTGTAACGAGTAGAAACAGAGCATTGTGGCACATGCGCTTTCTGCCGCCGCCGCTGCCAAACTGAGCAAGTTGGGTGCTGATAACCACAATGGCGTTGGTTGGAAGAATCAGAGCTTGGTGACGCGAGCAGGAGACGTCGGACGCGATGCAAATCATGAGTCGCAGGGCAAGCGTGTCGGTGGAAAAAACGCAGCAGGAATTGGCGATGGGTTCACGGGCAATTTCTTCGACGGGTCTTGTAATACAGACGAAGTGGTGGAAAACTGTAACGAGTAGAAACAGAGCATTGTGGCACATGCGCTTTCTGCCGCCGCCGCTGCCAAACTGAGCAAGTTGGGTGCTGATAACCACAATGGCGTTGGTTGGAAGAATCAGAGCTTGGTGACGCGAGCAGGAGACGTCGACGCGATGCAAATCATGAGTGGCAGGGCAAGCGTGTCGGTGGAAAAAACGCAGCAGGAATTGGCGATGGGTTCACGGGCAATTTCTTCGACGGGTCTTGTAATACAGACGAAGTGGTGGAAAACTGTAACGAGTAGAAACAGAGCATTGTGGCACATGCGCTTTCTGCCGCCGCCGCTGCCAAACTGAGCAAGTTGGGTGCTGATAACCACAATGGCGTTGGTTGGAAGAATCAGAGCTTGGTAACGCGAGCAGGAGACGTCGACGCGATGCAAATCATGAGTCGCAGGGCAAGCGTGTCGGTGGAAAAAACGCAGCAGGAATTGGCGATGGGTTCACGGGCAATTTCTTCGACGGGTCTTGTAATACAGACGAAGTGGTGGAAAACTGTAACGAGTAGAAACAGAGCATTGTGGCACATGCGCTTTCTGCCGCCGCCGCTGCCAAACTGAGCAAGTTGGGTGCTGATGACCACGATGGCGTTGGTTGGAAGAATCAGAGCTTGGTGACGCGAGCAGGAGACGTCGACGCGATGCAAATCATGAGTGGCAGGGCAAGCGTGTCGGTGGAAAAAACGCAGCAGGAATTGGCGATGGGTTCACGGGCAATTTCTTCGACGGGTCTTGTAATACAGACGAAGTGGTGGAAAACTGTAACGAGTAGAAACAGAGCATTGTGGCACATGCGCTTTCTGCCGCCGCCGCTGCCAAACTGAGCAAGTTGGGTGCTGATACCACAATGGCGTTGGTTGGAAGAATCAGAGCTTGGTGACGCGAGCAGGAGACGTCGACGCGATGCAAATCATGAGTGGCAGGGCAAGCGTGTCGGTGGAAAAAACGCAGCAGGAATTGGCGATGGGTTCACGGGCAATTTCTTCGACGGGTCTTGTAATACAGACGAAGTGGTGGAAAACTGTAACGAGTAGAAACAGAGCATTGTGGCACATGCGCTTTCTGCCGCCGCCGCTGCCAAACTGAGCAAGTTGGGTGCTGATAACCACAATGGCGTTGGTTGGAAGAATCAGAGCTTGGTGACGCGAGCAGGAGACGTCGACGCGATGCAAATCATGAGTCGCAGGGCAAGCGTGTCGGTGGAAAAAACGCAGCAGGAATTGGCGATGGGTTCACGGGCAATTTCTTCGACGGGTCTTGTAATACAGACGAAGTGGTGGAAAACTGTAACGAGTAGAAACAGAGCATTGTGGCACATGCGCTTTCTGCCGCCGCCGCTGCCAAACTGAGCAAGTTGGGTGCTGATGACCACGATGGCGTTGGTTGGAAGAATCACAACTTGGTGATGCGAGCTGGAGACGTCGACGCGATGCAAATCATGAGTGGCAGGGCAAGCGTGTCGGTGGAAAAAACGCAGCAGGAATTGGCGATGGGTTCACGGGCAATTTCTTCGACGGGTCTTGTAATACAGACGAAGTGGTGGAAAACTGTAACGAGTAGAAACAGAGCATTGTGGCACATGCGCTTTCTGCCGCCGCCGCTGCCAAACTGAGCAAGTTGGGTGCTGATAACCACAATGGCGTTGGTTGGAAGAATCAAGCTTGGTGATGCGAGCTGGAGACGTCGACGCGATGCAAATCATGAGTCGCAGGGCAAGCGTGTCGGTGGAAAAAACGCAGCAGGAATTGGCGATGGGTTCACGGGCAATTTCTTCGACGGGTCTTGTAATACAGACGAAGTGGTGGAAAACTGTAACGAGTAGAAACAGAGCATTGTGGCACATGCGCTTTCTGCCGCCGCCGCTGCCAAACTGAGCAAGTTGGGTGCTGATAACCACAATGGCGTTGGTTGGAAGAATCAGAGCTTGGTGATGCGAGCAGGAGACGTGGACGCGATGCAAATCATGAGTCGCAGGGCAAGCGTGTCGGTGGAAAAAACGCAGCAGGAATTGGCGATGGGTTCACGGGCAATTTCTTCGACGGGTCTTGTAATACAGACGAAGTGGTGGAAAACTGTAACGAGTAGAAACAGAGCATTGTGGCACATGCGCTTTCTGCCGCCGCCGCTGCCAAACTGAGCAAGTTGGGTGCTGATAACCACAATGGCGTTGGTTGGAAGAATCAGAGCTTGGTAACGCGAGCAGGAGACGTGGACGCGATGCAAATCATGAGTCGCAGGGCAAGCGTGTCGGTGGAAAAAACGCAGCAGGAATTGGCGATGGGTTCACGGGCAATTTCTTCGACGGGTCTTGTAATACAGACGAAGTGGTGGAAAACTGTAACGAGTAGAAACAGAGCATTGTGGCACATGCGCTTTCTGCCGCCGCCGCTGCCAAACTGAGCAAGTTGGGTGCTGATAACCACAATGGCGTTGGTTGGAAGAATCAGAGCTTGGTGACGCGAGCAGGAGACGTCGACGCGATGCAAATCATGAGTCGCAGGGCAAGCGTGTCGGTGGAAAAAACGCAGCAGGAATTGGCGATGGGTTCACGGGCAATTTCTTCGACGGGTCTTGTAATACAGACGAAGTGGTGGAAAACTGTAACGAGTAGAAACAGAGCATTGTGGCACATGCGCTTTCTGCCGCCGCCGCTGCCAAACTGAGCAAGTTGGGTGCTGATAACCACAATGGCGTTGGTTGGAAGAATCAGAGCTTGGTGACGCGAGCAGGAGACGTGGACGCGATGCAAATCATGAGTCGCAGGGCAAGCGTGTCGGTGGAAAAAACGCAGCAGGAATTGGCGATGGGTTCACGGGCAATTTCTTCGACGGGTCTTGTAATACAGACGAAGTGGTGGAAAACTGTAACGAGTAGAAACAGAGCATTGTGGCACATGCGCTTTCTGCCGCCGCCGCTGCCAAACTGAGCAAGTTGGGTGCTGATAACCACAATGGCGTTGGTTGGAAGAATCAGAGCTTGGTGACGCGAGCAGGAGACGTCGACGCGATGCAAATCATGAGTGGCAGGGCAAGCGTGTCGGTGGAAAAAACGCAGCAGGAATTGGCGATGGGTTCACGGGCAATTTCTTCGACGGGTCTTGTAATACAGACGAAGTGGTGGAAAACTGTAACGAGTAGAAACAGAGCACTTGTGGCACATGCGCTTTCTGCCGCCGCCGCTGCCAAACTGAGCAAGTTGGGTGCTGATAACCACAATGGCGTTGGTTGGAAGAATCAGAGCTTGGTAACGCGAGCAGGAGACGTGGACGCGATGCAAATCATGAGTCGCAGGGCAAGCGTGTCGGTGGAAAAAACGCAGCAGGAATTGGCGATGGGTTCACGGGCAATTTCTTCGACGGGTCTTGTAATACAGACGAAGTGGTGGAAAACTGTAACGAGTAGAAACAGAGCATTGTGGCACATGCGCTTTCTGCCGCCGCCGCTGCCAAACTGAGCAAGTTGGGTGCTGATAACCACAATGGCGTTGGTTGGAAGAATCAGAGCTTGGTAACGCGAGCAGGAGACGTGGACGCGATGCAAATCATGAGTCGCAGGGCAAGCGTGTCGGTGGAAAAAACGCAGCAGGAATTGGCGATGGGTTCACGGGCAATTTCTTCGACGGGTCTTGTAATACAGACGAAGTGGTGGAAAACTGTAACGAGTAGAAACAGAGCATTGTGGCACATGCGCTTTCTGCCGCCGCCGCTGCCAAACTGAGCAAGTTGGGTGCTGATAACCACAATGGCGTTGGTTGGAAGAATCAGAGCTTGGTGACGCGAGCAGGAGACGTCGACGCGATGCAAATCATGAGTGGCAGGGCAAGCGTGTCGGTGGAAAAAACGCAGCAGGAATTGGCGATGGGTTCACGGGCAATTTCTTCGACGGGTCTTGTAATACAGACGAAGTGGTGGAAAACTGTAACGAGTAGAAACAGAGCATTGTGGCACATGCGCTTTCTGCCGCCGCCGCTGCCAAACTGAGCAAGTTGGGTGCTGATAACCACAATGGCGTTGGTTGGAAGAATCAGAGCTTGGTAACGCGAGCAGGAGACGTGGACGCGATGCAAATCATGAGTCGCAGGGCAAGCGTGTCGGTGGAAAAAACGCAGCAGGAATTGGCGATGGGTTCACGGGCAATTTCTTCGACGGGTCTTGTAATACAGACGAAGTGGTGGAAAACTGTAACGAGTAGAAACAGAGCATTGTGGCACATGCGCTTTCTGCCGCCGCCGCTGCCAAACTGAGCAAGTTGGGTGCTGATAACCACAATGGCGTTGGTTGGAAGAATCAGAGCTTGGTAACGCGAGCAGGAGACGTGGACGCGATGCAAATCATGAGTCGCAGGGCAAGCGTGTCGGTGGAAAAAACGCAGCAGGAATTGGCGATGGGTTCACGGGCAATTTCTTCGACGGGTCTTGTAATACAGACGAAGTGCTGGAAAACTGTAACGAGTAGAAACAGAGTAGAAACAGAGCATTGTGGCACATGCGCTTTCTGCCGCCGCCGCTGCCAAACTGAGCAAGTTGGGTGCTGATAACCACAATGGCGTTGGTTGGAAGAATCAGAGCTTGGTAACGCGAGCAGGAGACGTGGACGCGATGCAAATCATGAGTGCCAGGGCAAGCGTGTCGGTGGAAAAAACGCAGCAGGAATTGGCGATGGGTTCACGGGCAATTTCTTCGACGGGTCTTGTAATACAGACGAAGTGCTGGAAAACTGTAACGAGTAGAAACAGAGCATTGTGGCACATGCGCTTTCTGCCGCCGCCGCTGCCAAACTGAGCAAGTTGGGTGCTGATAACCACAATGGCGTTGGTTGGAAGAATCAGAGCTTGGTGACGCGAGCAGGAGACGTCGACGCGATGCAAATCATGAGTCGCAGGGCAAGCGTGTCGGTGGAAAAAACGCAGCAGGAATTGGCGATGGGTTCACGGGCAATTTCTTCGACGAGATAATTAAGACACAGAAGGCGGTCTTGGAAAAAGTAACTAATATTGAAAAAAACCAAGCATCGTTTGAGGCTCGAGTAGAAGGCAGGCTTTCGAAAATAGAGGAAAGATTAGAGATCTTGGGCGAAGCTCCAGCTAGGCTTGCTAACCTTGAGAAGTTTGCCAATGAAACTGAAGCTGCAATGGCAACTCTTGGTAAAAGAGTTGACCACTTGGACCGTAAATCAAATTCTGACAGTAATGCTCTCGTCAAACGAATTGATGACCTCGATAATCGCTCTCGGCGAAATAATCTCATTATCAGAGGGATAAAAGAAGATGTGAATGAAACTGAAGAGGCATTACGTAAGAAGGTCAACGTTGATGTTTTTCATGCAATCCTAAACCTAAAAGTTGACTCAGTCGAACGGATTCATCGCCTAGGAAAGCGACAGGGTGGTAAAGATCGGCCAATCATCTTGAGACTCTCAGATTTTCGAGATAAAACTAAAATCCTGCGAAACTGCTTTAAGCTTCGGGGTAAGGAAATCAGCATCAATGAAGACTTTTCTAAACGAATTCTTGAGATCCGCAGACGACTATGGGATTCCAGTTCGGAGGAGAGGAAAAGGGGGATCAAGGTGAAACTTATGTTTGACAAGATGAAAATAAATAACGTAGTGTATGGTTGGAACGAGGCTACCAATATGAGGTACATATGTAAGGAACCTTCCGAAAGACATGACAGGCACGGTAACAACGATTGACGGCGTCACAGTGCTTCTAAACAGTTCAAGATAATAAACATAAATGTAAGAAGCATCCTAAATAAAGTTACGGATATTGAGGCTCTAGTACTGGAACATGATCCCGATATTGTGGTACTTACCGAAACATGGCTTAAAGAAGACATACTAGATGCCGAGGTAACTCCTTCTGGATACAAAATCGTGAGAAGAGACCGCGAAACGAGAGGAGGAGGTATTGCCCTGCTAATCAAAGAATGTATATCGTTCAGTATTCTCCCGCATGTCACTGATGTCGAAGCTATTTGGATTAAAACCAAACTTAATGATCGTACAGTATTCGTTTGTGCTATGTACAGACCACCAAACTCCCCAGTGAATGTTCTTCTTAACTTAAGAAGCTTTATGGACACACACCTCAAGCACGAAGATAATATTATTTTATTAGGGGACTTCAACCTCCCTGGAATTAATTGGTCGACACTTTGTGTAGAGGGACGTGAAGTCCCCAATTGTGAACAACTACTTGAGATCGCTTTCTGTTATGATTTAACTCAGGTCGTCTCAGCTTGTACGCGTGTGGGTCCAACAGCTTCCTCAATCCTTGATCTAATATTCTTATCTGGTTCCTTGCTCCCGTTTCTTCAGATGTGTGAAATTGATGAAGGTCTCTCTGATCATAAAATGGTTATGATGTCACTAGATGTGTATGTTAATATAATGCGTGAGAATGAGAAACTTGCGATTCCAAACTTTAAAGCCGCCAATGACCTGGCAATACTGGAACATATGGAGCAGTCATATTATTCTTTTTTGGAGTTGTACAGATCATCTGGTACTACTGATGAACTGTGGAAATTTTTTCATGATATGACAGCGTTTTGTATACAACATTTCATTCCTCACCGTTCTAAACGTGCAAGAAGAAGAAACCCCTGGGTAACTCGGGAGATTATACACACTAAAAGAAAGCTTAAACGTATGCGAAAGGCTTGCACCCTCAGTCCTAGTATTGAACAGAAACATAACATTCATCTTTTAGGCAAAAACCTCCGGCATAACCTGAAGACATCTAAACATAAATTTTATAACTCAACGCTGAAACAATTTCTCAAGGAAGCCCCAGACAAGTTTTGGAGGTACTTGAATCCAACGTCTAAGTCGTGTACCATGCACACTGACAAAAGTAGCCAGGATCAAGCGGAGGCATTTAACTCTTTTTTTCCTCAGTCTTTACCATCGATGACGGTATCTTGCCTACCATCAATGATAATGCTGACAGACTTCCTATTCAGAATATCAGGATTACAGAAGAGGGTGTTTTCAATCTGTTGCTTCACGTTAATATAAAGAAATGTCCCGGTCCTGATGAAATCCCCAATGAATTCCTTTATAGATATGCAGAATGGACATCCAAGTTTTTAACACTAATTTTTCAATCATCCATTTCTAGTGGCTCGTTTCCCACTGCCTGGAAGCGCGCAAAAATTGTGCCCATACATAAAGGTGGTCCAACCTCCGACACCAGCAACTATCGACCAATATCGCTCACGAGCACCTGTTCTAAAATGCTAGAACACATTGTATCAAAGCATCTGCTCACCTATTTAGATGAACATAAATTAATTTTTCCAGAACAACATGGCTTCCGCAAAGGTTTGTCCACAGTCACTCAGCTTATTGAACTTGTCCATGACCTTTCTAGCACAATTAATGCCCGTGGCCAAACTGATATAATATTCTTAGACTTTGCAAAGGCCTTTGACAAGGTGTCCCACAAAAAGCTTTTGCTTAAAATCAGCGTTACCTTCAAAAATGTTGCCCTTACGCGGTGGTTCACTTCCTACCTTGCACACAGAGAACAATATGTTCAACTTGGACATCAGCAATCTAGTTTATCTCCCGTGGTATCTGGGGTACCCCAGGGTAGTGTCTTAGGGCCCCTTTTATTCCTACTTTTTATAAATGATCTGCCAAATGACATCACTACTCAAATGAGAATGTTTGCCGACGACTGCATTTTGTACAATAGAATTGAGTCACCAGGCGATCAGGCCGACCTTAATCTTAACTTACAGAAAATTAAGAACTGGTGCGATCGGTGGCAAATGCAGCTTAACCCAACTAAATCGGTTTTTATGTCGATCTCTAGAAAAAAGAATATTCTAAATTTTTCATACAGTATCAACGGTCACGAACTTGCTCGAGTTAAACAATACAAATACCTAGGTGTTATATTTACACCCGACTTGCGTTGGAATCTTCACGTAAATGAGCTTTGTGCAAAAGCTAACAAAGTATTGTGGGGTCTGAGACGTAACCTGCGTTGTGCCTCCCCTGAAATTAAAATTTTAGCTTACAAAACCTTGCTAAGACCCATAATTGAATACGCAAAAATAGTATGGGATCCCTACACCCAAAGTAGCTGTCTAAAACTACAGAAGGTCCAGCGCCTTACTTCTAGGTTTATATTTAATAAATACCGCCGTTTCCACTCTCCAACTGAATTATGTAAACTTGCAGAGCTCCCACCTCTACAAAAACGTACCGAGTTTGAAAGGCTTAAATTCCTGTTCCTAGTCATTCATAACCATGTCAAAATAAGATACGACAAGTACTTCCAAATCAAGACACAGGAAACATCACGGCACAGACACAGTATGTATATACCTCCTCCCACAGCGCACAATGACTGCTTCAAATATAGTTTTTTTCCCAGGGCAATTCAGCAATGGAACTCTTTGCCCGATTCAATTGTTCAAATAAAATCAGAGCATTGTGGCACATGCGCTTTCTGCCGCCGCCGCTGCCAAACTGAGCAAGTTGGGTGCTGATAACCACAATGGCGTTGGTTGGAAGAATCAGAGCTTGGTAACGCGAGCAGGAGACGTGGACGCGATGCAAATCATGAGTCGCAGGGCAAGCGTGTCGGTGGAAAAAACGCAGCAGGAATTGGCGATGGGTTCACGGGCAATTTCTTCGACGGGTCTTGTAATACAGACGAAGTGGTGGAAAACTGTAACGAGTAGAAACAGAGCACTTGTGGCACATGCGCTTTCTGCCGCCGCCGCTGCCAAACTGAGCAAGTTGGGTGCTGATAACCACAATGGCGTTGGTTGGAAGAATCAGAGCTTGGTAACGCGAGCAGGAGACGTGGACGCGATGCAAATCATGAGTCGCAGGGCAAGCGTGTCGGTGGAAAAAACGCAGCAGGAATTGGCGATGGGTTCACGGGCAATTTCTTCGACGGGTCTTGTAATACAGACGAAGTGGTGGAAAACTGTAACGAGTAGAAACAGAGCATTGTGGCACATGCGCTTTCTGCCGCCGCCGCTGCCAAACTGAGCAAGTTGGGTGCTGATAACCACAATGGCGTTGGTTGGAAGAATCAGAGCTTGGTGACGCGAGCAGGAGACGTGGACGCGATGCAAATCATGAGTCGCAGGGCAAGCGTGTCGGTGGAAAAAACGCAGCAGGAATTGGCGATGGGTTCACGGGCAATTTCTTCGACGGGTCTTGTAATACAGACGAAGTGGTGGAAAACTGTAACGAGTAGAAACAGAGCATTGTGGCACATGCGCTTTCTGCCGCCGCCGCTGCCAAACTGAGCAAGTTGGGTGCTGATAACCACAATGGCGTTGGTTGGAAGAATCAGAGCTTGGTAACGCGAGCAGGAGACGTGGACGCGATGCAAATCATGAGTCGCAGGGCAAGCGTGTCGGTGGAAAAAACGCAGCAGGAATTGGCGATGGGTTCACGGGCAATTTCTTCGACGGGTCTTGTAATACAGACGAAGTGGTGGAAAACTGTAACGAGTAGAAACAGAGCATTGTGGCACATGCGCTTTCTGCCGCCGCCGCTGCCAAACTGAGCAAGTTGGGTGCTGATAACCACAATGGCGTTGGTTGGAAGAATCAGAGCTTGGTAACGCGAGCAGGAGACGTGGACGCGATGCAAATCATGAGTCGCAGGGCAAGCGTGTCGGTGGAAAAAACGCAGCAGGAATTGGCGATGGGTTCACGGGCAATTTCTTCGACGGGTCTTGTAATACAGACGAAGTGGTGGAAAACTGTAACGAGTAGAAACAGAGCATTGTGGCACATGCGCTTTCTGCCGCCGCCGCTGCCAAACTGAGCAAGTTGGGTGCTGATAACCACAATGGCGTTGGTTGGAAGAATCAGAGCTTGGTAACGCGAGCAGGAGACGTGGACGCGATGCAAATCATGAGTCGCAGGGCAAGCGTGTCGGTGGAAAAAACGCAGCAGGAATTGGCGATGGGTTCACGGGCAATTTCTTCGACGGGTCTTGTAATACAGACGAAGTGGTGGAAAACTGTAACGAGTAGAAACAGAGCATTGTGGCACATGCGCTTTCTGCCGCCGCCGCTGCCAAACTGAGCAAGTTGGGTGCTGATAACCACAATGGCGTTGGTTGGAAGAATCAGAGCTTGGTAACGCGAGCAGGAGACGTGGACGCGATGCAAATCATGAGTCGCAGGGCAAGCGTGTCGGTGGAAAAAACGCAGCAGGAATTGGCGATGGGTTCACGGGCAATTTCTTCGACGGGTCTTGTAATACAGACGAAGTGGTGGAAAACTGTAACGAGTAGAAACAGAGCATTGTGGCACATGCGCTTTCTGCCGCCGCCGCTGCCAAACTGAGCAAGTTGGGTGCTGATAACCACAATGGCGTTGGTTGGAAGAATCAGAGCTTGGTGACGCGAGCAGGAGACGTCGGACGCGATGCAAATCATGAGTCGCAGGGCAAGCGTGTCGGTGGAAAAAACGCAGCAGGAATTGGCGATGGGTTCACGGGCAATTTCTTCGACGGGTCTTGTAATACAGACGAAGTGGTGGAAAACTGTAACGAGTAGAAACAGAGCATTGTGGCACATGCGCTTTCTGCCGCCGCCGCTGCCAAACTGAGCAAGTTGGGTGCTGATAACCACAATGGCGTTGGTTGGAAGAATCAGAGCTTGGTAACGCGAGCAGGAGACGTGGACGCGATGCAAATCATGAGTCGCAGGGCAAGCGTGTCGGTGGAAAAAACGCAGCAGGAATTGGCGATGGGTTCACGGGCAATTTCTTCGACGGGTCTTGTAATACAGACGAAGTGGTGGAAAACTGTAACGAGTAGAAACAGAGCATTGTGGCACATGCGCTTTCTGCCGCCGCCGCTGCCAAACTGAGCAAGTTGGGTGCTGATAACCACAATGGCGTTGGTTGGAAGAATCAGAGCTTGGTGACGCGAGCAGGAGACGTCGACGCGATGCAAATCATGAGTCGCAGGGCAAGCGTGTCGGTGGAAAAAACGCAGCAGGAATTGGCGATGGGTTCACGGGCAATTTCTTCGACGGGTCTTGTAATACAGACGAAGTGGTGGAAAACTGTAACGAGTAGAAACAGAGCACTGTGGCACATGCGCTTTCTGCCGCCGCCGCTGCCAAACTGAGCAAGTTGGGTGCTGATAACCACAATGGCGTTGGTTGGAAGAATCAGAGCTTGGTGACGCGAGCAGGAGACGTGGACGCGATGCAAATCATGAGTGGCAGGGCAAGCGTGTCGGTGGAAAAAACGCAGCAGGAATTGGCGATGGGTTCACGGGCAATTTCTTCGACGGGTCTTGTAATACAGACGAAGTGGTGGAAAACTGTAACGAGTAGAAACAGAGCATTGTGGCACATGCGCTTTCTGCCGCCGCCGCTGCCAAACTGAGCAAGTTGGGTGCTGATAACCACAATGGCGTTGGTTGGAAGAATCAGAGCTTGGTGACGCGAGCAGGAGACGTCGACGCGATGCAAATCATGAGTCGCAGGGCAAGCGTGTCGGTGGAAAAAACGCAGCAGGAATTGGCGATGGGTTCACGGGCAATTTCTTCGACGGGTCTTGTAATACAGACGAAGTGGTGGAAAACTGTAACGAGTAGAAACAGAGCATTGTGGCACATGCGCTTTCTGCCGCCGCCGCTGCCAAACTGAGCAAGTTGGGTGCTGATAACCACAATGGCGTTGGTTGGAAGAATCAGAGCTTGGTGACGCGAGCAGGAGACGTCGACGCGATGCAAATCATGAGTGGCAGGGCAAGCGTGTCGGTGGAAAAAACGCAGCAGGAATTGGCGATGGGTTCACGGGCAATTTCTTCGACGGGTCTTGTAATACAGACGAAGTGGTGGAAAACTGTAACGAGTAGAAACAGAGCATTGTGGCACATGCGCTTTCTGCCGCCGCCGCTGCCAAACTGAGCAAGTTGGGTGCTGATAACCACAATGGCGTTGGTTGGAAGAATCAGAGCTTGGTGACGCGAGCAGGAGACGTCGACGCGATGCAAATCATGAGTCGCAGGGCAAGCGTGTCGGTGGAAAAAACGCAGCAGGAATTGGCGATGGGTTCACGGGCAATTTCTTCGACGGGTCTTGTAATACAGACGAAGTGGTGGAAAACTGTAACGAGTAGAAACAGAGCATTGTGGCACATGCGCTTTCTGCCGCCGCCGCTGCCAAACTGAGCAAGTTGGGTGCTGATGACCACGATGGCGTTGGTTGGAAGAATCACAACTTGGTGATGCGAGCTGGAGACGTCGACGCGATGCAAATCATGAGTGGCAGGGCAAGCGTGTCGGTGGAAAAAACGCAGCAGGAATTGGCGATGGGTTCACGGGCAATTTCTTCGACGGGTCTTGTAATACAGACGAAGTGGTGGAAAACTGTAACGAGTAGAAACAGAGCATTGTGGCACATGCGCTTTCTGCCGCCGCCGCTGCCAAACTGAGCAAGTTGGGTGCTGATAACCACAATGGCG
>NW_023606456.1:0-30000 GCF_013339745.2 Dermacentor silvarum
TGAACGGCACTTAAAGCAGCGCAAGGGCGACAGTCCAAAAAGCGCAGCACGGACTCTCAGCACGAGCGGCGCTCGAGAGCCGAAGACAATGACCCACTTCAAGGCGCTGGAGTGGACGACCCACTTCAGAGTTCCAACGCTTCGCTACAATTATAATAATAATAATAAAAGTTGACAGTGACCTTAGCATACGCTAAAGAGGATGAAGGCGAAAGCCTGCGTGCTCGCGAGACATTAATTAAATTTCTTGATGTTCTCATTCGAATGCGTTGTTACTTCCTTGCTTTCTCCCAGCAAAGGACGTGGGTTCCAGTGCCTTACTTAACACTACCTTAATTAACTGCACCTTAATTACCTTCGCCGAAAGTAACACCAGAGGTCATGGGTTTGATTCCCACCAAAGGTGGTGGGTTCGAGTGCGTTAATTCTACCTTTATTAGCTGTGCCTTAATTAACTTCACCATAATAAACACCAAAATTCCAAAATTCGTGAGTTCAACTCCCACCAAAGGTCGAGAGTACGACTCCAAGCAAAGGTGGTGGGTTTGAGTGCCTGAATTAACTCTATGTTAATTAACTGTGTCTTAATTAACTTCGCCTTAAATAACACTAAAGGTCATGGGTTTGACTCCCACCAAAGGTCGTGGGTTCGAATGCCTTAATTAACTCTACCTCAATTAAGGTAGAGTTAATTAAAGTAGGGTAGAGGGAGTCGAACCCGTGGTGGCACTATCAACATTTTGGCCATAACGCGGGACTTCAGATTTTTCGACCCAGGAGCCATCTAAAGCTTTCGCCTTAATAATAAATCGACCGAAACCGTCAGTACATGTTGTCCAAACCAAAGGATAGCTTCGTGGTGTAAAACTGCTGAGATATTCAGTTGTGCGTGACGCGAGCGGGTGTGCATCGACAAGGCGACGGAGGCGAGGGCGATTGACTAACGACGATATGACGAAGGTGGCTTCACAATAACGAATCAACGACAGCGTGACAATGACGGTGTGACGGCATGACAACGGAATGATGACAGCGTTGCGACGGCGGCGGCGCGGTGATGGCAGCTTGACGGAACGACGGTGTCTAAACACAGTTGTGGCACTATTTACAAAACAAATTAAATCTATCGTGTTTCCACACATATGAAAAAGTACGCGTAAAAGCTTCGTAAGCTATACGGATACATGTTTTGAGTGCTGTGGCAGCCTTCGACCATGAAGAATCGCGCCAAAAAAGCATCAGCGCTTCAGGTGAAGCACCACTTTTTTTTTTTTTTTTGCATCAACGAAATAAGGTCAATGGGGACACGAAAGCCCGCACCTTCCGCCGTCCAAATTACCCCCTCCTGCGTCCCGTAATGCCTGAGCATCAGAGCAGGCAACCGGGACCGGGCTCCGAGCTACGTCTTGTATTCCTCAGCTGCGCAACGGGTGTGGCCCAACTGGGGGCCATACCCGACATCGGTGCTCTGAGCGAAACAAGCGTTGCCACATCCCCACCGGTGGCTGGTCCGTACATACAGCCCTGCTGGATGAGGCAGCCGCAACATGCACGCGTACACACGAATGCATCCTCGACTTTGTCCCTCTTCCCTGACCGGATTAGAACCTGCGACCTCCCATAGCCTTGACACGAGTATGTTGCCTGTTCGACGGTCACTGCTGTTGGCCACTGCTATGGTGATCACTGAAAGGTCGAACGAGGCATTTATCCTATTGGCTTTATAGAGCCAATCGCGTTAATATCGAAACCTAAGAGTGAATAAGAGTGCGCTTGACAGGGCGAAAAACAGCACAATGGCTACAGTAATCGAGTGTGTTTTCTTTCCGCGCGCTCCTGGTTATTTTTGGAGGAACTAACCTAGGAAGCGGTAGCCCCCCTGACTCTCGACTTATTAGATGCCCATCACACACCGACTTTACGATGGAGGTAGGGAAGGCGGTGACCATGTGACTCTTGTGCAGTCAGCGCGGTGCGGTGCATGGTTATTGAGCCACGAGGTGTACATCAGGCATTGTGCCCTATAAGACGCGATCGCATATTCCTAGGCATCAGTTTTATGTAAAAACAATCTTCGCAGCCATATTTTTATTGTCAGTCACACTGCTGGCTTACTGGCATTACTACTGCAACTTCGGGAAACGTTTTGAGATTTAGCACTAAATATAGGTCTTTTCGACCGCGATGTGCTGATTGTAGGAAGAGAGATAATAAATATACAAATATATTCCGTGGCCTAAGCCTGGTTTTGTTTCATTACTTCTTAGAACAGGAGCGTTTCAAAGGTTGCGACGTCTGTTCGAATGAAAATATTTTACAGTGTCCTTAATACACCTACAGCTCTGAATCTTATCCATCATGTTCCCTAAACGCAGTCTATATTTAGGAAGTGCATTTTTTTTCGACAGGACTGGCAGCTAACAAACACCCGCCGTGGTTGCTTAGTGGATAGGGTGTTGGGCTGCTAAGCACGAGGGCGCGAGATCGAATCCCGGCCACGGCGGCCCCATTTCAGCGGGGGCGAAAACACCCGTGTGCTTAGATTTAGGTGCACGTTAAAGAACCCCAGGTGGTACAAATTATTCCGGAGTCCCCCACTACGGCGTGCCTCATAATCACATCGTGGTTTTGGCACGTAAAACCACAGAATTGAATTGAATTGGCATCTATAGCAAACGGTTAGTGAGCCACGAGGTGGAACAAACGACAAGTGTTTGTCTCTTAGCAAGCATTGAGAATAACTGCAATTAGCCTACATTTGAAAGTGTGACAAGGCGCCTGCAAACACCTAAATCTTCTAAATTTCTTGGTAATTTTCCCTCTAAGGGAAATTTTATTTCATGCTAGTATGTCCCAATAGTTTTGAAATGGCGCACGGTTGAATAAATTATCATATATCTCCAAAGTGCGATTAGCAGAGGTTTTATAATTTCTCGTTAGACGCCCTACTGTTCCGCGCATTTCTAACTTTGGCCACACACTCTTTACAAGCTCAGCATTCATTTAAATTTTATTTAGAGCGGCTGTGAAGACGGAGATGCTCTGGGCCAGGTGATATCTCGCGGATATATTCCTCATTGCATCTTGCGGACAAACACCTCGCAGCAAAAAAATAAAAAAAAATAAAAAATAAAGATGTCGTAATTGTAGAAGTGTCGACAGGCTGCAAGTTTCAGTAAGCATAATTTTTTTTCGTCCTAAACTCTCGCACTCGCCCAGTTAACCCTTACACCACACGCGACTTTATTCTATATGGATTAATTTACATGCCTGTTGTCATACGTGGAAGTAGCGGTTTCATGGCAGCTATCAATGGTGGTATGAAAAGGACAATCACGGCTGAAAGAAGAGGTACTTGGTACGCATGCGTCCTAATTTGTGCCACCTCTGTCATATTTCTCGCCTGCTGGTAAATGCGTTTTGCAACGCGCCATGACCAACATTCTCAGTGGTGCTCAGTCTTCGCTATATCGCACCGTTCAACATCGCAGCTGTGACGTCACGCTGCAGTTGCTGCAAGTCTCGGAGGTCCTCGTCCTCACTGTCCTCATTGAATACAGGTGGCGCCAGTACTTAGCTAAGGATAAACCAAGGAGGAGGAACCGCGAGAGAAAGCTGTACAGGACGGCCAAAGAAGACAGTAAAAAAAAAAAAAAGTGTATGCCAAATTTAGAGGGAAATTGTATACATTTTGAGGATATATGGCTCGTTGCTTGCGGACGAAATGCTACAGGCAAAAGTTAGCCTAGCAGATATTAGCCGCGGCTTCATGAAAGCCAAGAAAATGATTGGGCACCTTTTCGTCCATTGCCTCGTCAATTAGAGGCCCTTCAGCCCCTGATAGAAGAGTCGGACGAAGTGATCTAGGAAGCACTGGCACTGGAAGCCAGCCAAGGGGCAATTAATACTCAAAATGCATTGAGTAGTAAGTGAGACTAGCCTCGGGGATCTGTGGAGAAAGGCGTTAGAGCAGTTCTGCTATAGGGCGAGCCGGAAACGTTTTTATGGACGCGAATTACTGACAACGTTTATAGAGACCAGACTATATTAGAATGTATTTACACATCGTAATAACAAGGCGTTGTCCGGACAATAGACTTCTATAATTTTTTTTTAACAATGTTGTTGCATAGGTTCAAATTATAAAGATAAACGACACTCTTTACCTCAAATAACGGCGACAGCCGTGCTGCCTTGGATGTTTTGCTTATTTTTTGTTAGGTCCAAACGACAGGAGTGCGGCCCGCGACCCCTGCCCACCACTAAACCAAGAGTGGGTGGGGAGGGGTTACTCAGGACTCAATAAAGTTATTTCCTCTTCCTCCCGTTAATAAAATATGCAAGGATAATACGCACTTTACTTCAAGGCCAGGTGTTGTGTAAATGTAGAGTAACAGACAACTGACGCCGCAAATACATACTGTTTGCTTTTGTACATTTTTTTTCGGTTTGTTGTAAACGTTAGGATTCGCGCTAGCGTTATTTAGCGCAATTAAATTATCATTATTTAAAGCGTATTACTAATAATAAAGTAAAGAGGTGCCGGCTACCTATAAAAATGTAAAAATGGGCACACTGATAAGTTTTCTTTTTGATAGGGTATACCAACGGGGAAAGCTCGACCAGGTAAGGAAGAGAAGACACGAACGCCGGTCGCCTTGAGTTGTAGTTGTTTGTTTGTTGTTGCTTTGTTGTGGTTTTGCTGTTTAGTTGTCTGTGTAGTTGTTTTGTTGTTTGTTTGTTTTTTCTTCAATGACCTGGTGCAATCCACTCTGGCGAATCGGCCATGAATCGGGGGGTTCAAGGACTTTAGGGGTTAAACATACTAATTTTCAGGAATTTAATTTCAATAAAGACTGACAATTTCAACTTTTGGGAATTAAAGTGTATGTGATATAGATATAAACCCTATTGTATTTTCATATTGCACGATACGAAATTTGAATTACAATAGAACTCTTCTTTAAAACTTCTGCTTCCTCGTCTTCTGCTGCAACGTTTCTCCTGGTTGTGCACCTCCTTCATTATACTCGGCCATGATGCGTTTGATAACAGATCCACTCTAAGGAAAAAAAAAGAGTAAATGGAGTATCAATTTTACTTTTTATGGGGCGTAACTGACCTGCCACAACCGTTCGTCCTTTCGGGGTGTAACTGCCAGGTGCTGAACTGTTACTCCCCATGCGGTTACTCCTTCAAGGACAAACAACATACTCTTCTCCGATGCTCCTCAAGGCAGTAACGGTCATTCTTTCCGATGCTCCTCAAGCAAGCAATTAATGACATTATTCGTTTATATGCTGATAAAATAAATTGAGCTGCAAATAAAAAATGGAAAAAAATGAAGCTCCCCAGAGTAGGATTCGAAATCACGCATTTACGCTCAACGAGGCAGGTACTCTAACCACTCCATCCCAATACATGCACTTGCAACCATATGCGACTGCAAAAAGAAAACTGCCCGGTTATTAGGATGATTTAACCTGTTACACATTACGTAACGTACGTGTAGCGCAATACGGGGCACGCAGTACGAGAGAGAAGACTAACTTCTCTGTCGCTCAGCGTGCCGTGTTTGAGCACTTAAGTTTCACTTCACTTAAGTTTGTAATCTCCTTGAAACGGAAGCAACTTAGGTACCATAACCAAGGACATCTTCCAGTCCATCAATGACTTCCGCGTTTAATGTGTATCGTTCAGTTATAGTGGGCACACCAAGTGCATGGCTTTTCATATTCCACCTTTTAGATTGCACGCAATTTTCTCACGAAGGGGCAAAGTGCTGCCCTGCATGTAGTTAAATTGACAGAGCACAAACTTCAAATTATTTACGAATTGTTTAGACAATACAGTTTCCGCCGGTTCACTCCACGACACTAGAGAAAACAGCGGAGTGCATGGGGAGTAACGGTTGCCGTTCGTCCTTCCATTACTCCCTTTCCGACCAGGGATTAAACATTTACTCCATGATATTTGCACTCTGCACGCACGCTCCTGCAGTTAGTCCTCTTCAGGGACGAAAGCGCCCTTTTTAGGACTAGTGGTCCAGTTAGTCCCGTTTTGCCCGGCACTTTTCTTATAGTGCATGCCACAAGCAGGAGTTGCGCTTTCATTATTTCGGGGGCAAACACTTTGGAACAGAACGAGAAATGCTGAAACTCCTAAAGGAGTACTGAGTCGACATTTTCGATTTGTGTCGACGTGGACAAAACTGGAATACGCATGCACTCACCTACTATATAGTCGGATACAACTCAAGTCTGCAGTGAAGCCCCGCCCACGCCCTCATAACCGCCAGCCACTGTTTCTCCGCAAGGCTGCAAATAGTTCGTACTTCAAACTTTCCCTGTTACCTAAATAAGGCGGTAACCAAAAAACTAAAGCTGCACGTAATTCTATACATTTGCACTCGTCTATTATAGTGGAACGTACAAGTACGACAACTACCGTCGTATCAAGTACGACGCCAATTAGAAAAGGTTGCATGACGACGATTTTGTTTGCTTCTGCGATTGGCTGGCGGAGTCCCTGCGCGGTCCGTGTGCCTTTGTTGCCAACTGCTGTTTTCTTTTTTTAGGTTGTACCCTACTTTAGTGACAAACTGTAGTCAGTGAAAACACCCTATACGGATGCAGTAGCGAATAACCCGCTGTCTGCCTCTAGAAAGGAATTTACATATAGATGCGTCAGCCGATTACGTTGGCTCATTTATTTCTGGATACTCATTAAGGCCCTCGTGGGACGGTATTGCATAAAGGGGGTGCGGGAGGCATACATTTAAATAAAAAAATAAAAAAACTGGGTTCTTGCGTACCTAAACTACGATCTGATATATGAGGCACGCCGTAGGCGGGTGCCTCGGGATTAATTTTGAGCGCCTGGGTTTCTCTAGCGTGCACCTAAATCTGAGTGCACGGGCGCTCCCCAATAGAAATGCAGCCGCCGCGATCTAACCGGGACCTCGAACTCGTCAGCGCAATGCCGTAGCCACCGAGCTACCGCGGCGAGTAGGAGTCGTGCGGTGCAGAAATGGTTAATTCATACAAAAATAATAAGAAGAAATCTATATGATTACAGGATATAAGGGCTACAAGAAAAAGGTGCAGATGTGCGACAAGTGATTCGTTTGACACATCACATGCATGATCGCGGCGAGGGCATGTTTTGAGGGAGCTGCGTTTCGGAACACGGAGGCACCGAGGCCAGGTTTTGTAGATGGAGCTTGTACTGAATTCTTAATTCGGTTGTAAAGGGTCGCTCCTATTTTTGAGCACGTTCTGTACTGATCCGTGAACCACGTCCAGTTATGCTCCGACTTTCTGGTTTCTATAGTGCTCTAAACGTGCCTGTCTCGTGACGCAGGTGTACTGCGGTCCCGTTTCGTTCAGGGTCGCTGTGTTCGCACCACGTCAGCAGCTACGCCACCTCCGGCGCTCCGCGCAACACGCTGCGCTCCTCTGGGATTCTGCGACGGCCAGGCTTCCCGTTGCCTTGGCGAAAAGCAACGGCTCGGGCTCCAGTGCCGTGGCTCGGGATCCGCGCTTGCGTCACCGGCGGTGTGTTCATCAGACTGGCGCTGCTAAGCCCAATGCGAGGAACATTCAACAGCTGCGGCGCAACGCGCCTCCGCTCGGTTACAAGGAACGGCGCATCGAGATCACCACGTGCGGCGACCTCTACAAGGCTAGTTTGTTTGCAAGGGATCCAGCCCTATATGGTTTTTTGTACTATGGTCTCCGAGATCTCAGCGCGCTCAGCGCGCGCCGCCTAATCGGAGGCGATGTTCGTATTATCAGTCCTTTCTACAAAAACTACTAGGGAACTCTGGCGCTCGCCCTTTAGTGTCTGCAGATGCTACAAGATGGAAAGTTTGAGGGGTTGATACGCATTCGTGGAAAAGAGTGCAGCGCAAGAATTCTTACAAAATATACGAGACGTTGACAGCGCTTGTGGTGCCCGCTCTTCTGTGGTGCTTGCATTTTTGGCACTGTATCCCTTTATGATGTATATACGGAAGCTTCAAGTACGGCGCCGGGTACCTACCGGTAAAATAGCTACAAACTCGCTCCCGGTTCTTTGCTCGGCAACTATGGTAGTTCCAGATGTTCGGAAATACACGCACATAATGCGAAGTTGGCGGTATAGGACCGTGAGACTCCTTTTCCACACATCAAGGACCACCTTTTCAAGTTGCAAAGGGTCGTAACTGTTGAGCTATAATTAGCATAAAGCGGGCTTTACGAGTCCTCTCCCAGAAGCACATCCGAGAAGGCCGGGTGCTTCGCCGAGCACTCGCTCCGAAAAGAGAGTGGTAACTCTCTTTCTTTTCTTTTTTCCGTTGCCCTTTTTCCTCACCCACGGAGTAGGGTAGCCAACTGGACGCTCGTCTGGTTGACCTCCCTGCCTTGCCTCTCCTTGCTTTCCCTCTTGCACTTTATTCTCTGTGTTCGGCATACGTGAATCGAAAGTTAATTCGAGCGATCACTTTGGTGATTTACAAAAATACTTACGAGATATTACGTATTTTTAGCTCTCTAAGTTGTTTTTTGACTTTGCACTATTCGGTGAGTAGCCGTTCGTATTAAAAATTTTTGATGAATACTACTTTAATTCTAGGCGCATATGGAGACAATATTGCAGTATCGCAATATCGCATGGCACGTAGGGAAAGCAAAATACTCTATCCGAAGCGGAAACGTGCGTGCGTGCCATGGTAACCGTCCTACCTAGATGCAATGGAACTTAGCGTCGTCCAACCTCTTCCCCTCATCTTTGGTCTTCTAGCATTAAAACGCTTCCTGAATATAGCAGAGATTTCGTTGTCTACGCTGCTCGCAAAAGGCCGCATTAACTGCAAGTCAAATGCATCCGCAATTTCTGCCGCAAATGCGTCTGCCGCAATTTTTCTATAACCTCGGTGTATTCCGCATAGTCTGGAGTCATGGAGGAAGGAAATAAGTATACGAGATTAGCATTCCGCAACACAATTGAAACCGAAAGAGTCGGCCCAACACGTGAACATGTCGCGGTAAGTTTTAGTGCCTTCGGCCGCCCCGATAGCTGCGCTCAGCGCACGCTCTTCCCAAAGGTCAACGGCTGCGACTGTCGTACTCGCGTGCTGCAACGAAGACGATAAATGTACACGTTGCAATAAACAACCGACGTTACACAAGCATATCGGGAGGAAACGTACAAAGAGGGGTGTTTGCAAAGGACCCGAACAAGTGCGCGTCAATTAAATAGAAAATCACGCGCCATCCCACTGCTGTGAAGTTGGATTACCAGCGAAGCAGTTCAGCCCACGACATAGAAGTGGCACAAAATTTAGATCAAAGGTATGAGCAAATTTTATTTCTCTTGAGCCGCGACGGCGATCATCCCGAAGAAAGCTCCACGCACACACACTTTTATTTTGATCGGCGGTCTTGACCGGCGGCATACATTCGCGTGGAAGACTACCGCCACCTCGGGGAGCCGGAGGAAACTAGACGAATGTCAGGACCGCCACACCGGACGGACGGAAGGAAACTATGCACGCAAGTGCTTGGAACGACGACAAAGAGACGGTGGTGGTCGATGCGGGTCGCACAGCGGCAAACCCTTGTTATCTACTTGACAGTTTACTGATGTTGATTCACGTATGTCGAACGCAGAGAAGCGGGTTCAAGAGGGAAAAAAGGTGAGGCAAGACAGGGAGGCCAACCAGACGAGCGTCCAGTTTGCTACCCTACTCTGTGGGGGAGGAGAAGGGGCAATAGAAAAAAGAAAAGAGAGAGAGGGTGACCTATTTTCAGAGCGAGCCAACGCGGTTCGCACAGCGGCAAACCCTTATTATCTACTGATCTACGGATCACCATCTACTGAGAATCTACTGATCTTGAAAATGGTGCCTATTGATAACTAATCTACTGAAAACGCATATACAAGTGATGAGACGGATGAGCTTTTGCATAGAATGAGGCGATCTTGCGTCGAATTCTGGAGCAGAGCTTTTGCACACGATCTGTTGAGGGACACGAAAAATGTATAGAACCATAGACAGCTTCGCTGTAAAACTACCGGGAGCAAAAGCGCACATGGGCCGAGTCCAGCGATATATATGGCCGACGGTTTTAGAAAGCAAAGGCGAGGCCTGGATGGCTTCACTGAGAGTTGGCTTGCGACTGGCTGCGTGACACAACACTCCCTCATGTATGTCTCGTTGATGTTCGTCCCTCGTATTTACGCGCTGTTACTAGATGGTTCCTCTCCTGGTAGTTTAATTCCTTCCTCGATGGACAATGGCCGCAACAGCCTCCACCTTCCGCGACGCAGAAATGGCGCGCCGAGGGTCGCCGCGGCTACGAGGGGGCACCTGATACGGGCGCTCGTGTGCCCGTTGTGTACATCCACACTGGGATGGACCGCATCGAGCGCGGAGACCGCACAGAGCGACCGCTGTCCTTGCTGTTCACGGGGGCACCGGGACAGTACCACGACTACAGCTACAACATCCCATTCCTCGACCAGAATGGCGTGGATGTTCTTTGCTTCAACTGGCCCGGTAAGCCGCCTGTTCACCGTTTGACAAACAGTGGCACCGGAAGGCGTCCGGTTTCGTGCTGCTGTACCTTTTGAATTCAGCGGGCAAGAAAGAGTACGGCAGGCCGTAGTTGCCTGCCACGTTAGGATGTCTCACCTACCAACATCCGCTCATGAGGCGGCTACTTTTAAAATATGTTTAAGAGTAAAATGCACAAAAAATTACGCACGTCTGCTCCAGACGTATAGCGCGTTAGTGTTTGGACACATGAAAAAATATATTCTGTAACATTTCACGGGACGAACTGTACATTTATTTAATGGCAAAAACAACTGCAATAAGATTCGACCGGAGATAATGTGTGGACATGGAGCGGGTATACAGCTTTTCCGTCACACATGGAATCGTCTGTAAGGCCACGCATGGGTCTCGCTTTAAGTAGACAGCTTCAGTCGCACGTGCGTAGAAGCTTCCCGCGTGCAACCGTGCAAACACTACGTGCATGAAGGGAGGCAAATACTAAAAGCTAAACTTTAAAAAAAAAACGAAAAAATGATTTCCATATTCCGTGGCTACGTGCATCGCACGCCGCAAAGCTCCGTGCCTACACAAACCATATGCAGCTGCAGAACGTGATGTTACAAAGGTTTGATCACGCTGCCATCAGTTATTGGTGGGGGCAAGAGAAGCGGCCGTCTTAATGCTCTTCTTTTGCCCACAACGCACTCACGCAGTAACTCCTCAACGACCATACGTGATGTGGATCGTCCCAAGGTTAGTATTTGCGACGATGTTTAAATACGGTTCGAGTTACAGGTGTGTGGAATAATGTTACCGATAATATTGTCACGTGGTCGTGACGTGGAAACACGCAGAATGCAAACTGTTAAAGATCAAACTCTTTATTGGGCGATCCTGTTCCCAGCAATGAAAATAACTCACTTTACACAAGAGCGGCGAGCACAATCGTCGGTCGTCGACAAAAACTGATCAGCGGCGAAATGCGTCGGCTTTTATACATGAGTCATCGAAGGTTCCAGAGTAATCTCTGGTGCCCCCGTGTCTTCCATAAAGCACTACGCAAAACGCGTCGTTCGTATACAATCAGATTACATAAGCGTCGGTGACAACGGACAACGGATAGAAGCATCGATAACGTTCGAGAAACTTCCGATACCTGCAGGCGCGTTCTGCGCCGAGCGATAACGTTTAACATTTGTTAGCTGGTGGAAAGCGGTCACCGGTGAGAGATAAACAAGTACACCTGTCAATAGATACAGGTATGCGCAACAGCGTTCCGGGTAACAAGTTATTTCACAGGAGCATAGTTCCACATATTTATTATGAGAACTTAAGAAGTAAAGCGTTCAAAGATATTAAGCACCATTCCCCATATTTTGTAGCATTATGTTGGACACCGGTCCATATAACTAAGTGGAAATAATTTGCAAAAAAATTACATGCACTTGACTGTATTGCGGCTGCGCCATAGCGAGTGGAATTATCCGGAAAAAAAAATGGGGGCAGCTTCACACTAGTGGGGCGAATTCTGAGCAAACAGCGAAGTTGGCTTTTCATTAGCTTTAACTTGGTTCTATCTCGAGCGTCGTCGTCTTCTTCCACAGCTAGCACGTTGGCGCACCTCGGCGCAACCGCGCGAACGCGCTCTTTACGTGGACGTTGCCGGCCCACACCACGGGGGGTGGTACACGGCCGCAGTCGTACGCAACACTAACACAGTTAACGGGCTCACTTTCAAAGCCTACAGCGCAACACATGCGGAGGAGATTGCCATCGCTCTGGCTATCATTAATCCCACGTCGAAACACATCATCACCGACTCGCGAGGGTCTTGTCGGAACTATGAGCTGGGGTGGGCTCCCTCGCTTGCCCGGCGCATACTGCAATCTTGCTGCCGATGCGTAGGTCCAACTCCACGTAACCAGATTTGGGCCCCCCCGTCACCAGGGACTCCAGGGAAACGAACACACCGATCAGGCCGCCCGCGCACTCTCTCCCCGGGCTGTCTCCCTGTCCTCGGAAGCCTTCTCCAAATCAGTTCAATCTGGCCCCTTTCATTCAAAGACATCACCGATTACTATAAGGAGGAGCGCCGGTGCTACCTGGACCCTTGTAAGGCATGCAGGAAGAAAAATATAAGAGGGAGCATTACGTCACGCAGCCAGTCTTGGCAAGCGAACGCTTCGTGTAGCCAGCATGCAGTGGTGGCTCAACACGTGACCTCTTGCGTCGAAATCACGGAGAATCAAGATTTGCCGAGACGTTTGGTTACCGGTAGTTTTTATTCGGTATATATACGCACTCGGCCGGAAGCTGCTCACGTGCAGGAAGGAAAAAGATTGTTCCTTGTTTTTTTTCCTTGGTTTTGTTTTTGTTTATTTCAAGACTTTCAAATAGTTTCGAATGGGCATTAAAAAAAATCAACCGGGAGTACAAAAACCTACCGTACGCTCTGACGTATCCTCCGTGCTGTGACGTTTTTATCACGTGTTGGGCCACTACAGGCGGCGACAATTGCGTTGCGGTACGCTCCCTCCTATATTTTCCTTCCTCCATGTTGTAAGGGACTGGATCGCGCTAGAATCCACTCATCGCGCTGACGAGCGCCTCCTCATCGAAATTGTCACCAACACTGTGCCCGGCGGAGCTCAGGCATTTTAACCCATCTTTTGATGGTGCGTGCCAGTTCTGTGGGAAGGTGGCTGACACCCCCCCCCCCCCCCCCCACATCCATCCATCCATCCATCCCCCCCCCCCCCCCCCAACCCCACCAGAGAGGAATGGGAGGCGGCGCTGCTCGGCTGTCAAGACCTCGACCCGAAAGGCCTTGGTTCAAAGGACGCGGGCGGCGTTGCTTGCCGTACTCCCGTAAACAACACGCCTACGCGACCGCTTACCGCTTACCCTTTCCCTATTCCTCGTGGCGCCTAATATGCGTGAGATGTTAACATCCCCCTTGTTTGAACGGTCTCAAATTGTCGCTTCCGCCCCTACTTAATACGTAGCTTTTTTCTTTCTTATTCTCGCCAGACTTTGCGTTCAGCTTGGAGACCGGCTACTGGTGGCACAGCTGCGACGAGAAGACCAGTTTAGTCGTCGATTTCCTCAAGAAACTTGACATCAACAAGTGAGTACTATTGAAAGCGACTGCCTCTTTTATCTCTGCCGACAAAGAACACCGGGGTTGCTTATTGACAATGACTCGAAACACCGCAATAAATCACCACTAACTAGTGACGTAATCAAGGAGTACAGGAAGCATTCGTGAATATTTTGGCAAATATCTACAAAGATTCCACAGCTACCTTGGTTCTCCACAAAAAAAGTAGAAAGTTACCTATCAAGAAAGGGTCAGGCAAGGAGACACGATCTTTCTAATGCTATTCACTGCATGCTTAGAAGTATTGAAGTCTTTAGACTGGGAAAGCTTAGGGGTCAGAATCAACGGTGAATATTTCAGCAACCTCCGATTTGCAGATGACATTGTCCTATTCAGCAACAATGGAGATAAATTACAGCAAATGATTGAGGACCTTAACTGAGATAGTGTAAGAGTGGGGGTTGAAGATTAATATGCAGAAGACAAAGATAATGTTCAATAGTCTGGCAAGGTAATAAGAATTCAGGATCGCCAGTCAGCCTATAGAGTCGGTAAAGGAGTACGTTTATCTAGGTCAATTACTCACAGGGGACCCTTATCATGAGAAGGAAATTTACAGAAGAATAAAATTGGGTTGGAGAGCATATGGCAGGCATTGCCAAATCCTAACTGGCAGCTTACCACTGTCGTTGAAAAGAAAAGCCTACAATCATTGCATTCTACCGGTGCTAACATATGGGGCAGAAACTTGGAGCTTAACAAAGATGTAGAACAAGTTAAGGACCGCACAAAGAGCGATGGAACGAAAAATGTTAGGCCTAACGTTGAGAGACAGAAAGAGAGCGGTGTGGATCGGAGAACAAACGGGGATAGCCGATATTCTAATTGACATTAAGAGAAACAAATGTAGCTGGGCAGGCCATGTAATGTGTAGGATGGATAACCGGTGAACCATTAGAGCATGGATACCAAAAGAAGGGAAGCGCAGTCAAGGACGGCAGAAGAGGTGGGGTGGGCAGGTGGGTGAAGAAGTTAGGAAATTTGCAGGCGCAAGTTGGAATATCAGCTAGCGCAAGACAGGGGTAATTGGAGGTCGCAGGGAGAGGCCTTCGTCCTGCAGTGGACATAAATATAGGCTGATGATGATGATGATGGTGATATTAACAGCGGAGCCGTTGTAGGTCGGAGCTGTGCCATCCGTTTATCTGCCGGTGTCACGCAGGGGGCAAGGTTCCCAGACCGACCGCTAGGAGCACTGCGGTCAATCAGAGCCCGCGCCGGCTGATGAGCGGACCAATCAGAACGCGCGTCGGGGAGGGGGAGCGGACGCCATGGAGGAAGGAAAATATAGGAGGGAGCATACCGCAACGCGATTGTCGCCGACATGGTGGCCCAACGCGTGATAAAAAGATGTCGCAGTTTCGCCTGAAAGGCTGAAGCATCAATTGCGATAGCAAATTAGTAGAGAGCTATTCGGAGTAGGGATGGTAGTTTTATCGGCTGCATAAACTTGGACACATTCGCTTACTAACTGAATTAACAAGCGTGGTGTCAGCGCGCACAAGCAAACATGAATAGATCACACTCAATGACCGCAGACAACCACTGTCAAAACGCTGGCAGCAAGCGTAGCCGCCGCAGCGAGCGAAGGTTCGTGTGGTCTATCGCTTCAACAGAAACTGAGCGGCGAATGCACAGCGCATACAAAGGTCAGAGCCATGTGGAGATCGCTTTTAAGAGATGGTGCGGGCGACCGCCGCAGCCGGGCAAAGTACAAGCGCTTTGTTGGCAGAGTAGAAGCTGCTTCCCCCTCCCTCCCGCGCTGCCTTACCGCTTTCCTCCTTTCGCGTGGGAGATTGAGTGGCCACTTCCCTTTGCGCCCGGTTGCAAGATACGCATTTGGTGCCTGCAGCACAGCGTCGCCCCCCCTCCTCCTCCCTCCCATACCCCCACGGCCTTTCGCGCGACGGAAGTCGCGTTTGCTTTCCGTCGTGCGTTCGCTCTCCGTGATAGCGCGCGTCCCCCGCGCGCTTTCACTCGCGCATACGGCGCGCGGCGACGATTTTATCGCCCTTGGACTTTATATGGAACCTCACGGCGACGGCGACGCCGATGGCAGAAACCCGCTTGAAGTGTCATATAATTGCTATCGCAATAAAACGTCACAGCACGGAGGATACGTCAAGCGCTCGGTAGGTTTTAGTACTCCCGGTAGATTTTTTTTTCAACACCCATCCGAAACTATTTGAAATTCTTGAACTAAACAAAAACAAGGGGGAAAAAAACAAGGAACAATCTTCTTCCTTCCTGCATGTGAGCTGCTGCCTGCCGAGCGCGTACCGAATAAAAACTACCGTTAACCAAACGTCTCCGCAAATCTCGATTCTCCGTAATCTCGACGCAAGAGGTCACGTACTGGGCCACCACTGCTGGCTACACGAAGCGTTCGCTTGCCAAGGCTGGCTGCGTGACGTAATGCTCCCACCTATATTTTCTTCCTCCGTGGCGGGCGCCCTTTCTCGCCATGGATACCGCTCGGCGCGAGCGGCTGCGGGAGCGCGCCCGAGAGCGGCAGCGCCGTCGCTGGGCGAATTTTACGTTTCGAGCACGGGAATCGGCAGCGAAACGGCAGCGGCCGGAGGCTAATACGGAGCTACGCAAGGGGGATGCGCAAGTCAAGCGTACTTGAAGGAAAGCGAACTCTCATTTGTCCCAGCAAGAGGCAGAACAAAGATGCAAGCGCCGAGGGATCTCTTTGACCGACGGTGCAAGAGATTTCCTCGAGCGGGAGTTAGCAGGGAATGTTAGGCAGTAAAAGTCAAAACATCACCCATAATCACACGAAAACCACTGGAAAACAAACACAATCACAGAAGCCCACACACAATCACAGAAAATCACACATCATAGAGAAACACAAGAGAAACACAGCTTCACTGTTTCAGCAGATTTCACATTGGGTGGAACTCGGTTTACTTTTTTGTACTTGTTGGATCTCAAGTAGAAAATCGCCGCAATCTTTTTTTTTTTTTTTTTCGGGAACTGGAGCTGGCGCTGTTTCCTGAATCCACGCATGCGCGTTCGGGGTACGCTCTTTTGCAGGATCGACATGCTGGTCAGCCACAGCACCGGAAGTACTCCCGCGGTGCAGCTGGTCGCCGAGGAAACCGACATAGACGTCAAGTCCTTGGCCCTGCTTATGCCCATCGCAACCCGGCACTTCAGGTCAGCGCATCCAATCGGATGCGGCAATCCTGCTTATTTGCGCGAGCTTCGAGCGTGCGCCTCTATAGGCTAATTTCTTCGCTACTGAAACCTTATAGATATAGTATTGTACAATGTAGTGTTCGCGCTGTAGGTAAACATGCAATCTTACCAGCACGCCGAACTTGCTGCGGTTCTTCAGAATTTCTTCACGTTGAGAGCACGATAACCATGCGTTCATCTTACTGCGCGCACTGAACGGGGAGATCAAGGAGTGAATGGGTTGAACTGTGAGCTGCAACACTTGCAAGAATGGGTGGGCCGTTTCCGAAGGCTGTTTACACCGTGTGTTCAGACTGGGTACGTACGGGACTCTTCTATGATAGAAAAAAATGTCAGTTTCGCCCTTAGGGCGAAGCAATGAATGCGATAGCAACACAGCAATGTCATACGAAGTAAGGTGAGCGGCTTTGGTAGCAATATGAATTGTAGTAAACATGAGCTGATTAAGTAAGCAGGTGTGCTGCGGCGTAAGTAGACCGACATGAAGAGAGACTCGATGACCACGAGAAGGCGCGTGTGAAACGGTGGTGTTGATGAGAAGCGCTGCCCGTGGGCAGCGCGTGCGAAGGGACACACCTGTAGCGCTGCACTGCCGATCCGGGCAGCATTGCATGTGTAGCGTGCGTTGGAAAATGTGGCCCGACTATTACTAACTGTGGTGTGAGCGCGCACAAACAAACATGAATAGATCACACTGAATGACTGCAGACAACGACTGTCAAAACGCTGGCAGCAAGCGCATATACGCCACAGCGGGCGAAGGTACGTGCGGTCTATCGCTTCAACGGAAACTGAGTGGCGAATGCACAGCGCATAAAGGTCAGAGCCGTGTGGAGATAAGAGACGGTGCGGGGCGAGCGATGAACGCGGTTGTTGGCACAGTAAACGTGCGCCCCCCCCCCCCCCCCCCGCTCCCTCCGGCGCTCGCTTCCCGCTTCCTTGCTTGCGCGTGGGAGATTGAGTGCGTTCGCTCTCCGTGACAGCGTGCGTCCCCGCACGCTTCCGCTCGGGCATACGGCGCGCGGCGAAGATTTTATCTATACGGAACCTCACGGCGACGGCGACGCCGACGGCAGAAATCCGGTGGAAGTGTCCATATAATTGCTATCGCAATAAAAAGACATTAACAAATGGCATTGCACTCTACCAACTTGACGCATTTTCATTTTCACAAAGCGAAAGCTAATGCATGATTTATGCCTGTCCCTTTCATACTGTGTGGGCAAGTATACGGGGTGTTTCACTTAACTTGGGCCAAACTTTAAAATTATGTGAAGGCAACGTAGCTGGACAGAACCAAGATAATGTTGTTTGCTTTCCCTTGAAGATACTCAGATTATTTTTTGCATTCCGTCTAATTAGATTAATCCTAATTAATTAATCAACTTTTCAAATATTATAATTAGATGAAAAGTGTCAATGGGAAAATTGTATAGCAACATGAAAAACTCCCGACACAGCTTTCTGTTGCTGAATATGTGCTACATAAAAGTGTTTTTCCGAACGTGAAAGATGCCCGCGAGCGACCAGTCGCGCTGCAATTTTGCGTGTATTCGTGGGCGTCTTTCACGTTCGGAAAAACACTTTTATGTAGCACGTATTGAGCAACAGAAAGCTCTATCGGGAGTTTCTCATGTCGCTCTACAATATTCTCATTGACAATTTTCCTCTAATTATAATATTTGAGAAGTTTATTAATTAAGAGCAATTATGTAATTAGGCAGAATCAAAAAAAAATAATCCCGAGTATCTCCAAGCGACGGCAAACAACATTACCTTGGTCCTGTCCAGCTACGTTGAATTTGCATATTTTTAATGTTTGGCCCAAGTTAAGTGAATCACCCTGCATACAAGACGGTTCGCAGTCGGCGTAAGCCAACGAGCCGACTCCGCGTTTCACCTACGCAGGGGCACTCGGAACCCTCTGCTCTTCAATCCTGCAGTTCAATGGATGATGAAGAGCCGACGCGGAGCGTCCATCGTCATGCCCCTCTTCCAAGCGATCATGTCGTTGAGCAGGCACCCAACCAGGGGACGACCGCACGACGTCTTCTTCGCCTTCCACTCGTGCATGGGATACGAGGAACATCGGGTTTGCAAATTAATGCGCAGTACTTCTTTTTTTTTCCTTCGGGCGTATCACGCACACACTTTGTTAACGAGGCAGCATCGCAGAGCGGAAGGGGTTTTGGCACTGCCTTTACCAAAATATCGCAAGCGCATTTTTTTTTAATAGATGAGTCACCAAGCAACCAACGTCTACTTCTATACGGGGTGTTTTATTTTATCGTTAACAGAATTTAAAAAAAAAGATCACCCTTCCCGTGTAGCACAATTCTACTTCTTGAGCTTGATTGCTCTCAGGGCAGACATTGTATTTAAAAAATACGAAAGTGCATATTTGACTTATAATTTTTGCTAATTATGCCACATATTGAAATTTACGCATTGTAGCCGATGCCCTTAAAGTCATATCCACTTGGAACGAATTCTAAAGGTGAAACCAGTTTCGAAGTATACGTTCCCAAAGTTTTTCGACAAACTTGCATTGGTGTTCCAGTAACTTTTGAGCTTGAATTCGTAAAAAGACGTTTGCCAATTAGCTGAAAAGGTACTCAGTAAAATTTTGTTACTTTGCCAATTATGTGTATTGATTTCCAATGCAATTAATGTATATTTCTTCGAGTATTCCAGCTCAATAAGTACATTTGGGCTAAATGGCATAGGCAATTTTTAGAAAATTTCGTTAACGGTAAAATAAAACACCATAGGAAACAGAGGGACCAACCGTGCAGTACAGCTGTGCAGAAGAAAACATTCTAGGATAACTCAAAGAGCAGTGCTCTTCTTTTGAGGTTAAAGCAAGCGGTCTAAGATTGCGAAGGTATAAAATTAGGTTTACTTAAGATGATGACTTGTGCGCAGCACGCAAGAATACTGAGCCACGGCGGTGCATTTCGATGGAGGCGAAAATGCAAAAACGCCCGTGTGCTTGCGTTGTAGCGTACGTTAAAGAACCCCAGGTGGTCAAAATTAATCCGGAGCCCTCCACTACGGCGTGCCTCATAATCAGAACTGGTTTTGGCTCGTAAAACCCCAGAAAGAATAAAAATACTGCGGAGACAATCGCAGATATCCTGTTAGAATGTCAGAGTATGCACCTAGAAGTAGATAATATGTTGTCCATCTATCTCCATGAAGCTGTATATAGGCTCTAAAAAACAGTGAGACTAACATTAACGCGGTGAACTCCAGCAAGAGACGTTTGGAATATTCGTGCCGCATATGTAACTTAAGAGAAAGGGTGGCGTCGAAAATTAAATTGCCACATGTTGCCGCAAATGTAACCGCGCGCTCATTATAGACAATAATGAGTACAAAGCGGAGCATCTAGTGTCATTACAGTCGCATAAAAACATGACTAGTATGCTGGAGTGTGGCGTAACATGTCACCACCCCGTTTCAAAATGGAATACGCTCACCATCATTGAAAAAAAAAAAGAAAAAACTCGGCGGTAAGGTTCCGAGTGATAAAGGACCGTCGACTCGAATGTCGTTCGTTAATGCGGCCACTACATCCATCAAGATGCAGTCTCAGAACGACACATTAGAATAGACCCGCTAGTACAATATTCTTATTGCAGAGCACGTCGATCACGATAACCGGAAAAGGGGCCTATCTGATGTAGTCCACTCCGGTATCCAGCGCTCTCGGGTGTGTTCATTCACATGCGGCTGGACTTTGCGAGTGATCTAAGAAAAAGAATGAGTTGTGTGTCACAGCAGTGCCCGTGACACTCCTTAACAAGCAACCGTGCCAACGGCGACACACATGACAACTGTGACACCTGTGACATTGCAAGCCATGTTGATTTGGGTGAAATAAATTTACGGATGAGAGAGGGAGAGAAGTGACGAAGGGGCGCGTAAACGTGCCCCGTGAGTTTTCGAGCAAACGCCGGTAATTGAAAATTGTGAATTGCCAGAGCATAAACGATCACATTTCTTACAGATGATTACTATCTACCAACGCGCTAGCCGAAAGGAACATTGCTACTTGTTACTGGCTGGAAAATAAATGACGAGATTGCGCTACAAATCTATTTAGCATATTTTAGCACACTTGAATTAGTCCCATCAGTAGCTAATGAAGATGAGTTTTCCAGCGTGTCAATAAATTTAGCAATTCCAGATGGGACGAATGTAGTACAATTCATGACGAAATGGTTAAACTGGTGAAAGTCTAAAAGGGTACAGTGAGGTCATTTGCAAAAAAAAAAAATTGAACATAACGCAATGTTCAGGGCATCTGGAGTCATGGACAGGAACTGGAAGGCTTTCCAATGAGAGCCATGTAATACGATATACACACGCACACTTTCAAATAGCGTTAATTGAACTGAAGAGGATTGAAATCTGCAAGCCCCATTGGCTTCCTTCCGTGAGCTTCCGCAAGTGAGCCAATACGGTTCGTGGATTTTACTACCTAGTATTTGGTTTCAAGTTTCTTTAAAAGTGCGCGTATGACAGGAGTGTTTGACTAACCAAGATTAACGCTTCAAAGAAATTACCTGCGCAAACTAGACGCCCGTCTTGCCGCTGTGTTCTTTGTCCTCGTATAGTTTGCGCCGTGAATTTCTTTGAATTAGGACCCGCCAACTAACTCAAACCAAGATTATGCAAGATGAATGGCCTACCAAAAGCGCTTTAAGGTTACTTCGCGAGATGTATGGCAGCGTCTTAGCGAAAAAATTGACGATTTCTAGGTGGCACCTCACTGTCGTAGTTTTTTAGCAGCGGCGAAGTACTTTTTCAAAGCATCACTGGAATTCGCTGGCTTCGCAGCATGAAACAAGCTTTCTTGTTTGTTATTGTTTAGGCGTTTTAGTGCTCTACTGAACCCCGAATATTAAGTATATTCTGTTAATATGATTGTTAGAATTTAAATTACGATGAGGCGCACCAATTCATATTAGGAAGGAAACCAGTTGGAATCTACCGAAAGCAAGCCAAAATTTGTAGCAAGGAAGGAAAGAGTGGAAAGGAAAGGCAGGGAGGTTAACCAGTTCAGCACAACCGGTTTGCTACCCTACACATGGGAGCGGGGTGAGGGGGGAATGAAAGATGGGGAGGAGAGAGAGAGAGAGAGTACACAGCACAGCACACACATCGTCAGTCACAGTCCGTCACTCTTGCGTGGTACGCGACATCACTGTCACAGCCGCTTGTCCAAGCCCGTTTCTTTTAAAAAACCGAAGTAGTCCCTTCGTCGCCTTCAGCTGCGATGTCTTCCGTCGACGACATGTGAGAATCACTTCAACTGACATTGGTCTGTTGTCAAGTTGCGCTATAACGGACGCCAGGGACTGTCTCTGAACATTATATTCAGGACAGTCGCATAGAATGTGTTCCAGCGTCTCCTCGCAAAGACAGGCATTGCAAGACCGTTGTCGGCCATTCCAATCAGAAATGAATAAGATTTAGTGAATGCCACCCCTAGCCATAAGCGATAAAGCATAGTGGCCTCTCTTCGGCGTAGTCCAGTCGGCATACAGAGAGAGATGCATCAAAGAGGGCAGGTGGTATTGACGATTGCTCCGGTTGGTCTGGCCGCTTGGTGTGCACCATAGAGAAAGCGTGATCTCCTGTGCAAGCACTCGAAGTCTGCTCGCTGCGTCGGACCGTGAGAGTGGTATGGCCTCTTCCTGTGTGTCGTCAAGAGCTGCCCGAGCGGCATTATCGGCGTCTTCGTTCCCTATGACACCGCAGTGACTTGGAAGCCACTGAAATGCCACGTGGTGTCCTTTCTCATGTGATGTATGGAGTAGGTATCTAACATCAAATACGAGCTGTTCGTATGGCCCGCGATGCAGAGCTGATAGCACAAAATTTGTAGCAAAGCTTTCGTAAAGACAGTTAGGCCACGAGTGACGCCATTATAATCAACTTTATTGTATACGATAAGGTCGCTAATAGTTATTAAATCTTTGCCTACATTGCAAGCGATAACACTATACAGAGCCCGATGGTTACTGCGGCACAAGTTGACGCGATTGAAGCTAGCGCAGTTAAAGCTAGCGCACGCAAAACTGTCCTGCATTTATTTCATACTTCAGAAGATTGCATGAAATGTTACAAAGCTTACATACTTATACAGTAGGAGGTCCGAATGTTCAAGAACCGCATAGGCGGGACCCTCTGTCAGAGTGCAAAAAAAGGAAAATAAAAAGGGAGCACACTAGCCATACAAAACGCTTGCAAACGTGAAAATACAAAATTACAATTTCTCTGCTCATCGAGCGGTCAGACAATTAATTTTTAACACCGCATTACCCCGCCTCTCATGTACGTAGCTGAGGTGCAACATTGTGACGCGCTATACCGTTCGATCAGCCAATACCATTGTCGTCATGATCGCAGGTTGAGCAGCAGTTAGCGACAATTCGGCACCGCGCGATGCCCACCCTCGTGATATTCAGCGGCAACGACAAACTCCTCTCAAATGAAGACAACCGCACACTGCTGCGGAGGTTGGGCAGCGACCCCGAGCGGACCTGGTTATACGACTCCGGCGGGCACCTCCTCCAGAGGGGTAAGGATGCCTGCACTAACACCCTCGGGCTTTCCCTGTGCGAGAAATCCCTGTGCGAGGGGGGGGTGCTTTGAACAGTTTCTTGGCATTACCTATACACGTGAGGCAAAAGTGTTATAGTATGCACCGAATTGACGACTAAAAAAATGCGCACCTGAACAGATATACAAGTACAGTTTTTTAACTTCCTTGTTGTGGAAAGTCACGCTGTCAACACTGTTACGATTCTCCATCTGCGGCGGCGCTCTTTGAAGCTGCATAAAAAAGAAAAAAAGAAACTTTAGTCCCAAGTGCGTGACAGCATTTGTCGTATAACCATGCCTTCGTGGCATTACCGAATTCGTGCACACTTTTGCAGGTGGTTCCGACGTGGTGAAAGCAATCGAGCTAAAGGATGGATCGCACTACGGATTCGTACGCTACCCCGACATCTGCAACGAGGGCCTCGTCGAACTCCTCGACCGGGTGCGACGGCCTGAATCCAAAGCAGCGGTTGTTATGGCTCACAAGCGCACTCTCTAAATCTTTTTTTTTATTTTATTTTCCCATCGGATAGTAATAAACGATTAAACGCTGTCTATGTCATTCACCTGGCGTAATAATGATCATAATTGCAGGCCTCGCGTGCCGTTGATGTACTCGGTCTAAAAGCGCCCCCTTGAAGCATAAAACGACTAACGCCGTTAGAGCGGTTTGCATGCAACCTCGTTTTGGATGTTATCAGAATCTCGTTTTATTTTACCATTTTTCGCTCCGTTCTGTTAGAGGGCATTAGTTTTATACCTCCGATATTGAAGTCCGGTGACGCATACCGTTCGCGTTTTTTTTTTTTTTTTTTTTTTTTTTATGCGATCACTGGTTACAAGAACCATCTGTTGTACGGTGCCTTCAGTGGCTTGGCATGGGGTTAAACGCCGACTTGCAACGACTTCACTTAGAAGATAAAGCACGTGTTTCTGCCGGACTGAGGCATATATATATATATATATATATATATATATATATATATATATATATCCATTGAAAAAGGTCGGTCCACCGACCGAAACTGTTGGGAAAATAATAAACCCTAGATAACCGCGAAGTTGTGCTTCTGATTTTCCTAAATACGCTTGGCCCATTGAAAATCCAGTTACTACTATATATATATATATATATATATATATATATATATATATATATATATATATATACGCAGGATGTCCCAGCTATCACGCAGCACGATTTAAAAGAGGAACGGCGCTACGGGAAGCAAACCTAGTGCGTATTGTTTCCAGTGCAGTGGAGTAGCCGCCATTAATTTTTTCGTTACTGAGATTTAATTAGCTAATTGTAATTAATTATCTAACTCGAGAAGTACTGTCCTAATTATCAACGTGTCAATGAGAAAATTGTAGAGCAACATGAAAAACTCCCGATACAGCTTTCTGTTGCTCAGTGCGTGCTACATAAATGTGTTTTTCCGAGTGTGAAAGGAGCCCGCTAATATACGCATAATTGCCGCGCGACTGGCCACTGGCACGCATGTGCCCTGCTACTGTGCGATCAGCTGTCGGAAATACAACTGGGTGATAGCTAACGCACTGTGCTCCATTCATGCTGCAAAATGTGCAACGGTAGAGGGAAGACGTGTGAAGTTGTTCGCTGCAAAAACAGTGACGGTCATATTAAAGAATCAAATGAATCTGTGTGGCTAAGCTCACAGACCGCTGCTACACCTGCCCGTGTTACCGGCACATCCAGATGTACGGATTTCCTCGAGGATGAAGAAATTTCGCAAGAAAATCGCAAACCTACAGAGAAAGGGCTCCAGCCCCGGAACGTCGGCAAGATTGAGTACCGCTCGTTACGCAGTGACAAAGGGAGTAGCGTATATATATATATATATATATATATATATATATATATATATATATATACAAGCTTCCTGGTAAGTTTCTCGAACGTTATTTACATACGCCCACCCTAACTGACAGGCAAACGTACGCATCAAGAATAAGTTAGAGGACGCACACGTGAATCAATGCGCCGAAGCATGGGTTACGGCGACTACACCGACAACACACGGGCGTTCGAAGCTGAACGTTTCCTGATGGTCCAGGACATTTATGTTCCAAGCCGTTGTGCTCAGCAAAAACAAATCTATATCGCAACTGAGCACACCCGCGAGCGACTAAGCAGAAAATAAACAATCGGATAGCGACTGAACCGAGGTAGATTACCGAGTCAGAAACGTGACAAGCCGCTGCTTTTAAGTGTTTGCCGAATAAAGAACTAAGAGCGAAACACACTGATCCTGGTTCATAAGCAGTATGTTTGGACAGCTGGGAGTACATTTTTATCCCCGCGTTTAGTACAGGCACCATTTACGCTGCTCGCGCCGTTTGGAAAAAAGCGTAATGATCTCCGAAAGCGCTTACAGGTCCTCAGAGGCTGTGGCCAAAGATTCATGTCGTCCACCCCGTCATCGTCTACAAAATCGACCGGAACAGGTTTTCTGAGCCGTACTGGGGCGCCATGCACATACATTGTAAGCACGGAGGCAGCTGAGACAAGCCATGGACGCGTCGCCAAGTGATCGAACATGGCGGCGCCCACGGGATCACCGTGAAAAGGGTCAGTATGGAAAGGGCATATAATTTTTTAGCTTGCAGTTTCGCATATGACCGAATCAAACAAACCTAAATAGAAATGAGCACATTTAGATCAACGACACAGTTTCATAGCTCCCCCGCCCATGAAAACAATAGAAAAAGAATAAAATGAGTATTTAGCATTGTGAGGATTTTCGAAATGTTTCGGAGTCATCTTTGATTATGTGGTCACAAAAGTGACAGCTTCTGAAGAAAGGTGTTTTGCTAACTAGTTTTATGCCCTGCGCTTCCGTGGATGGGAAACCAACTTGTTAACATTATAACGCAGCTGGTTCGTGTAAACCAGGGTTCTGGCCATTCACTCCGGGAATTTCACTTTAGCGTGATTTCTCGCACATATTTCAATGCGCGCTTCGCATCAGGCGCGCGCGCGCGCAGTGAGAGACATTAGATTATAGCAGCTGATATAATCAACAGGGGAGACATTATAGCAGAGGTCTCGTGGGCTATTGCCGCATCGTTTTATCTTTTCTGCACGAAACATACAGGATCAGAACAGTCTTCTTCATTGACTGCGAACTTTGCGAATATTCTGTATTGAATATGAATGCTGTAAACAATAGCTTACACTATTTATTTGCGACGTTCGTGCTTGCTGTAAATAAAATTATTTTCCTTTCTTGGCGATGAAAGTTGTTTACCACCAAGTTAGGTTGTATTTTGTATCCATGCGTCTGATGTCAAAAAACAAACAAACAAGAAATTACGTTCTACTCCACTCTCACACGCACACCTGGTGCATTATGTATGCAATCTTTTTGGCATGGAATCAACACATCAACTAATGGGAGAGGATACACGTGCGCAACCGCCCTTTTCACATTTCTCAACTGCCAACCCTTTCCCTTTCCCTCAAGAACCACTTATCATCAACTGCTTGGTTGTTTACGGCTGCTGGACAAGCTGGTATACGTTTCTGAGAAGGATAGTGTTAGCCCTAACAATAGTGTGCAGAAAACATTGACAGACCTTGAACAGAATCTGTAACTTCGAGTTAAGCGGCTAAATGCCATTCATCCCTTCGCATGTCCTTCGAAGCCCAATTGAGCAGCCGGGTGTTTACGTAAGCAATGCTCAAGGTCGGTCTTTGCGTGAAGGCGAATGTGCACTGCCCAGGTTCCTTTGCCTGCACCTTGCCGGCCGGGGTTGGCGTGGCTGCTGTTTGCTGCCAGGGCTGGGCAAATATACTTTGCAATTGTATCATGCTACGATACAAGATAATTGGGCAACAAGTGTTTGAGATACACATACAAGATACTACGACAATTATTGTATTCAATACGATACTTTCCATTTATATCTTCAGATACTGCGATGCAGTCACAAATGTCTTATTATAGATCGATATAATGCAGCAGCAAACGCGTATGCACAAAAATGTTTGCTGGAAAATTTCCTAACTCCAACCAATCTTGTTTCATTTCAATAAAATGTCTTATTATTTCAATTTTTATTTGTCTTTTGTTCCTCGAAGTATAATATTTTCATGCCGAAACAATTTCTTGGGGTTGCTTCAGCTGCTTAACATGAAAGCTCTTTATACGCTGCGCTGTCAGCGGTTTTTGCTTATCGCTTTTGTAATTGATGGGAGTCACAGCTCTGCTTGCCGACCAGCTAGCGGGTAGCCATCTAATTACAAGTACGTCAACAAGAAGCCTCTGCACGATGACGCAAATACCGCTGTGGAGTTTTACCTTGTCCGTAAAAACAAAAACAAAAAAAAAACACCGCATATCCACGGGGTGAATGATGATGAGTGGGCGAAGCTCCGGAGGGAATCATCGGTAAACCGTGAATCTTCCGTGTAATTCGCCCAGTCTCGCCGCACTAAATCGAACGATTGACTTCCACCAATGACGCGCGCCATATGTGACGTCATTCCTATCTTATAACAGCGCCCTTCATTATAATTGCACCATCTCCCGCTTAAGGGGACGCTAGCACAAACGCGTTAGAAACGTGCAGTACTCTCTAGTAAGGGGGAGAGGCCACAGCGTCTTACGCAGCCGTTTACACATGCCGGAACGTGCACCGCGTTTGCCGACGCCATCACATGACTGCTGAGAGAGTATAACCATAGAGAAAGAAGTTGAATTCCTTTCTCTATGGTATAACCCCCGTATTCATAAACGCTCCTCGACTTGACTTGCCACCGCTTTCAACGCGTTTCGAACGCGCTGCCCAAGGCGGTGGCGAGTCAAGTTCAGGTCGAGGAGCGTTTATGAATACGGGGGTAAGGCGGAGAGGCCACAGCGTCTTACACCAGCTTCTTACACGGGCCGTAACGCGCAGTCTTTCGTTAATTGTTGGGTATTTATTGTCATCGTGGTGCGTGTGTCCATGTGCGCTTCGTGGTGTAGTGAAAGTGAGGAGCAAACAGTGAGGAGCAAACAGAACAAATGGTTCAAATTTTTCGCTCTACATACAATATATGTGTTTGCCATGCTGTTGGAAGGTCAGGAGGCTGCGTCATTTTTATTCGCAATAGCATTGTGGTTGTTGAAAAAGTGTCCGCCTGCGATAGTGGGAGACTGGTTGCATGTGGTTTTGTTTTTTCTGGATTACAGTGGCATGCTGTGTGCATTTATGCACCAAACAAAATGCATGAACGTGAAATTTTTTTCAGGTATGCTGAAGGGTTTTTGAAAACAGAACGAAATATTGTGGTTCTAGGGGACTTTAATTGCGTCTGTAGAGCTGAGGACAAAACAACGGGTCTCAATGTGCGCGATAGAAGCGCTGAGCTTTTGAGTGCAATAGTGATTGAGAGAGAGCTTGAGGACATTGGTTATGTCATGACACGAGATGGCCAAGCACGATATACACATTTTCAAGGTGACTCCCATGCGAGGCTAGATAGAATATACATACCGGCGAAGTCAGTCTGTACCACTAGCTCCTCTTATGAAACACACCTTAGTTTTAGTGACCATTGTTTGGTCACGGTTACCATTGGCGAAAAACTTAATTATGGGGTTTTACGTGCCAAAACCAGTTCTGATTATGAGGCACGCCGTAGTGGGGGACTCCGGAAATTTTGACCACCTGGGGTTCTTTAACGTGCGCCTAAATCTAAGTACACGGGTGTTTTCGCATTTCGCCCCCATCGAAATGCGGCCGCCGTGGCCGGGATTCGATCCCGCGACCTCGTGCTCAGCAGCCCAACACCATAGCCACTGAGCAACCACGGCGGGTGCCATTGGCGAAAAACGAAAGGTTGTGAAATGTAACTGGTTCCTATGTAAGTTTAATGAGAAACTGCTGCAAGATGAAGTATTTGTCACAAGAGCCAAAGCATGTCTTTCAAATGCCCTGCCTACTGAAACTAACAACTTCATAGCAGTGTGGGAACAGTTTAAATGTGATATAAAAATTGCTGCAATTGATAGAGTGTGTGTATTACGTCACAAGGAAAGGCAACAAGAGAAACAGTTACGCAGTGAGCTGGAGTATATGTTAGGCGTAGAAAATGAAGTGCCTGGAGCGTTTAAAAAAGAAATAAAAGAGGTGAAAGCAAAGCTCGAGTTGATCGATGAAGATAAGTACCGCGGCGCAATGATAAGGGCGCGTACTGAAAGATTGTGGCTGGGCGAAACGCCCACTAAGCGTGTGCTTAGTGAAGAAAAGAAGCATGCAGCAAATAAAGCGATAAATGAAATTCGATATCGTAACAAAATTACCCAAGAAAGCAAAGAGATAACACTTGCATTCGTTGAATTTTACACAGAGCTTCTTGGCCAAAAAATTGTTGACCCCAAGCGCTTCCGAGTTGACTTTCTGTCCCTTATGCCAAGATTACAAGACACGGTTAGAGAGTCATTGGAATCTGAAATTACCGTGGCAG
>NW_023606456.1:35000-60001 GCF_013339745.2 Dermacentor silvarum
GAGAGGTAGTCGCGTATCCATTGAAACATAAGGCCGCCCACACCTACCTCTTCGAGAGCAGTAAGTATGGCTTCATGTGTAATGTTGTCATATGCCCCTTTCACGTCGAGAAACAAGGAAGCCCAAAGACGCTTTCGGCATTTTTCGTGCTGAACGTAGGTGACTAGGTCGATGACGTTATCTATCGATGATCGACCACGGCGAAAGCCCGTCATAGCCTCTGGGTAAATGTTGTGGTACTCTAGGTACCACTCCAGGCGTCCTAGGATCATTCTCTCCATTACTTTGCCCACACAACTAGCCAAAGCGATCGGGCGATACGATGAGAGCTCCAAAGGCGATTTGCCAGGCTTCAGTAGTGGAACCAGGCGACTGGTTTTCCAGCTTATCGGGAGCGTGCCATCTCGCCAAGATTCATTGTAGAGCTCTAGGAGAACAATGCTTGCGCGCTCGCCCAGATGACGTAGGGCTCTGTAAGAAATGCCATCAGGTCCTGGAGCCGATGTGCGTCCACACAAAGCAAGTGCTGCCTTAAGTTCATGGATTGAAAAAGGTAGATCCATGCGTTGATCTCGCGGTGGTGGAGAGCTACTCGAAGGCGGAAAATTGTTGGGAGAAGCGAGTTGGCCGGATAATCTGGCGCAGAACTCTTCTGCCACGTCAATATCCGGTCGCTGTTGTGAAAGGGCTAGGGCCTTGAATGGAAACCGCTGCACGGGCAGTGTCCGGAGACCTCGTACCGTCCTCCACAATTGCGATAAAGGCTTGCGAGGGTCTAGAGACTCACAAAACGCAGCCCAGCGTTGTGATTCCAGCTTAGCTAATCGGCGCTGGATCTTCTTTTGGATGCGTCTGGCGGTCCGTAAATCATCCATTGCATGCGTGCGGCGGTACCTTCGTTCAGCACGTCGACGAATTGCTCGAAGTCGTTCTAATTCTATATCAAATTTCGTTAGCTTCGAAGAGCATGTGAGAGTGCACATAGTATCTTGTACTGCGCTCTTGATAGTCTCTTCCAAACGATGTGAAATGTTGTTTTGACAGTGCTCTTCCATGAGAGACTGAAATTTGGTCCAGTCCACTCTTTGGATGGTATCGCGTATCTTGGAAGGAGATAATCCGCTTATTTTGACGTATGTGGGAATGTGGTCACTCCCATGTGTTTCTATATCTGCAAACCACCCAGCGCGTCTGACGAGGCTTCTTGAGACAAACGCCAAGTCCAGACAGCTGCTGTACGTGGAGCCACGTAAGAACGTAGGACTGCCGTCATTTAACAACAAAAGTTCATTGTCATGAGCGACGGATACCAAATGTCTGCCTTTCGCGTTGATCTTCGTACTGCCCCACAGTATGTGATGAGCGTTGAAATCCCCAATGATGACCCACGGATCAGGAGTTGATGATAGGATGCCGCGTAGTCTTGTTTGATCAAATCGACTTGATGGAGGCAGGTAAGCGCCCACAACGGTGATGGTAAGTTTCTTCTTTTTCACTGTTAGACATATATATTGATTGTCGTCATGAGGAGCCACAGGCTGGAGAATGTAAGTGAGATTGCGACGAATAAACACCATAACCTTGCTGTTTTCACCAGTAGTAGATGACATGAATGATTCATATCCAGAGAGCCTGATTGTGCGGGATAAGTTCGGTTCGCAGATGACAATGATCGGAATCATATGGGCGTAAACGAACCGACGAAAATCAGCAATGCGCGATCTGAGTCCCCGGGCATTCCACTGAAAAATTGTTGCTTTTCGGACCTCATCCCTGAAAGGGAGTAGCTGTTGAGCCATGGTGTACTCAAGGGCTGCCAGCACCGGACTCAGAGCGTCCAGTACTTGAAGTGCACTTCTGGCTGACGGTGTCTGCATGTTGTTCAATAACACGCGAATGGCACTCATTAGGGGTCGCAGAAGAGCGACCGCTTGCTTATCTGTATTCTGCAAGTCATCCGATGCAGCACCTTGCTGTACTGGAGGTGGCTTCTGCTGTGGCTCTGCTACAGGTCGTGTAGGCGTAAGAGGTGGCCATTCCTTTGTAGAGAGAGATCTCCCAGTTTTCTGTCTTCCAACCTCGGCGTTTTTCGCGCTCAGAGCAGCAGCTGGCTGGGTTCTATGAACGGTCGACATATCTTTAAAAGTTGACGTTGTCCGTCGTGAGGACCTTCGACGGTGGCGTCGTCTTCGTCGGACTTTTTTAGTGGCCTCTTTGTGGGTTGAGCTGTCTCTCACCATTTGTCTAAGAATAGAAATCTCTTTCTTAATCTGTGGACAGTCTTTGGAAGAAGCACTGTGAGCACGCTGACAGTTTGGGCACTTCAAATTAGTTGCGCTGCACCAAATTAGTTGTGCGCCAAAGATTTGGCTGGCGTGGTAGCTGTGGTGCAGGCGGCAAGAAGGGAATCGGGGGCGGTCGCGCAACAGCCTGGAGAGGTGGACGTGGAGCGAAGGGCGGCCTTGCAGCGACGTCAACGTATGTCAAGGGCGCCGCGACTGGAGGCGGTTGAATAGCAGCTGGCAGGCAGTCAGCGACTTGCTCCTTGATGACGGTCTGTAACCCCTGTTTCAGTGGGGAGTATGGTTGCGCGTTCGTAAAGGGCACCAGGAAAAGCTGCCGAGCAATTTCTTCTCGCACGAACTCCTTTATCTGGTGCATTAGAGGCGACTCGTCAACACCTAGCGTCAGACCTGAGACAGGGGCGAATTCTGAAGGTGGATGTGGTGTGACAACTCGCTGCCTTCGAAGTTCGTCGTAACTTTGACACAGCGCAATGACGACAGACACTGTGGTCGGGTTCCGGGCGACCAACATCTGGTAGGCGTCGCCCTCAATTCCCTTGAGGATATGCCGAATCTTGTCGGTGTCTAGCATCGTTGCGTCGACTCTGTTGCACAGATTAACGACGTCTTCGATATAGCTGGTGAAATTCTCACCAGGTTGCTCAGCGCATCCGCGCAGGCGTTGTTCGGCCTGAAGTTTACGTACAGCAGGACGACCAAAGACTGCCGAGAAGTTGGTCTTGAACGGCAACCATGTCGAGATGTCGGATTCGTGGTTACGATACCACAAATGTGCAACGTTGCTCAAGTAGAAAATCACGTTGTTGAGCTTTTCCCTATCGTCCCAATGGTTGTGCCTGCTGACTCTGTCGTACGAGGCAAGCCAGTCCTCAATGTCCTGATCACCGGTACCCGCCAAAATTGCAGGACCCGCTGATGCTGCACGCCAGGGCAGATGACAGTTGGTGCCGTGGCTGCAGCTTGTTGGACTGGATCGTCAAGCATGGTTCGAGAAGGCTGGGCTGGATCGTCCAGCATGGGCCGAGATGATTGAAGGGTTCGGCTTCGAAGTTCCAGCGTTGATGGAGTCGTACCCCGCACCTCCACCAAATGTCAAAGTGTTTATTCACAGGATTGAGAGGTCGAACTCAGTGCGGCAGTCAGGACAAGCCAGGTGCGTAAAAGCGCTGGTGATGCGCCTGACTGACCGGCACTTCTTCATCGTATTTCATACACCGGAGATGCACCTGGCTAGCCGGCACTTCTTCGTTACAATGTGCATTTCTGCCAGCGCATTATCTTTTCGGTACCACTGCTTGACTAGTTCAATGGCTTTTCCATAGTTGCTGTCGGAAAACTGCAGCACCTTCACAGCGGCTATCGTTTTTCCAGTTCGTCATGCAAGAAGTTATGTAAATTTGTGATTTTCCTTCAAGTCGGTTCTTTCGTGTACAACTGTTTTAAGTCGCCAAAACGTCTGTTTCGTGTACAGCTGTATTATCTACCAAAATGTCCCCCATTTCAGTTTATCACCGTCAAAGTTCATTATTTCTAGCTTTGGTAGCTTCACAATTGTTGCTTGTGGAGGTTGACTAGCTTCGACATTAAATTTGGTTTGCTCCCTCGCCGTTTCCTGTACTATAAAGGTGAGCGTTGAGGATGTGCAGAGCACATATTATCGTTAAATCGTACTCAGTGGTTTTCGCAAAACTACGAGTCCTCTGTTTCTGATGTTATGAACTGAACTATCTGCTCGTCCACTTCCTTTAGCGAGTCTGCAACCCCTTTAATCTGACTGGCTATCAACGATATCGCTTTAGGATCGTGATTCTCCTCCAGTTTCTTTTGAGCATCGGTCACTAGTTTTGTTTGGCGTCCTGAGCGTCTTTCGCTTCTTGAAGATCACTTCCCTGTTCATCTTGAATAACTGAAGAAACTGGTGGTCGCTTACAGATTCTTTCGGCGAGACGTCTTTCGTAGCTCAGTCGCCCCCTTTATCCGTGACGCTCCTTGCTGTCGAAGGCCTGTTATACTACCGTTGGTTCGCTCCCGGGCCTCCTCTTCGTCCGTCTTCTGTGGCCAGTCTGTCGTTCTTGTAGTCCATGCCCAGTCGGAAGACCAGCAGCCGCGATCCTGGTCACACCACCGTCTCGTAGAAACGAGACAAGATAGCTGCTTTTGATGCGAACGACCATCACGATGCTTCGTTTTTATTGCTTTTTTTTACGGCGCGCGTCTTTGGTACCTGCTGTCTTCTTTTTTTCTCGTCGTGTCTGCTCTCATGAGTTTCAATATTGTCTGCAACATGTACCCGCAAGGTTTACTACTCTGAGAGTGATGGAGCATATTTTTTCATGAGACAAAATTTGGTACACACCACAAATATTTAGTGGCGCATTGAACATTATACTCCTATCAGCCCCGCTTTTCGAATGCTAAAGTTATCACGTGTTCTTTTAATTCGACTAGAAGAAACATCAGTCAAGCTTTTAAAATTCAACGTGCAATATACGCTAGCACCACTATTGGAGGGAACTGACACAGAACGATACATATTTTAACACGGCCGACTTCAAAAACAAATAAAACGCCAAATTCCCGCATATGTTGACCAGGATTGTGAGCTGTGTAGCTGGCTTGCTTCTTTAAAACACCTGGGCCCAAATTAACAAAACCTTCTTACGCTAGGATTCTTCGTAAGCGAACATTCCAGCCAACCCTGATGCGGGACATATTATTACCGCAGGTGACCCACCAGTGACAAGGAGCACTTACGAAAGAACAGCTTTGTGGGGCCGAATTCACAAAGCATTTCGTTCGTAAGTGCTGTATGCCGTAGGATGATCGCCTTCGCTAATAATATGCCCCGCATCGCTATTGGCCGGCACAAACGCTTTTAGCGTAAGAACGTTTTTGTGAATAGGGGCCCTGGTATTTGGATTTCTGCACATAGTGGGCATGTCACAACAGATACAAAAAAGTGTGTTCATTGCACGCATATGGCACTAGAGAGCCGTTGTAATCAGTATATCCGTCTAAATACGGCATATCAGTTTTATCGCTGCATTACTAATGCAAACGTTCAGTCGGCCACTTTTTATACTCTATTCGTTACCCGCAGCTATAGGACTGTAGCATTCACACACACATTGTAGCAGCCTCCTAATCTTAAAGCTACTATTGCGGCAATAAACCCAGCCTTATTGAGAGCAGGCTGCGTCTAGTTACTTGTGTTGCCGCTGACTCCATCTCAAACACTGCACAGAATCGGCCTCGGGCTACAATAGGGCGTTGCTCGAGAGCGAACTCAGCCATTTCCTTGAATATGGGATCAATGTTTGGGTCGACTTCTTCGTAACCACCGACAACATCCATTTCTTCATGATGTCTTCGAGACTGTACCACCACGATGGTTAGTAGGAATGCCAGGACAGATTTTGGTATCATTGTACTCTGAAAATAGGACATACAAAGAAGGGATATATATGTGCACGTAATTAGTTTAAAATTATTGATGGACGTTGTATAAGCAAAATAATCCTATATTTATATATTTGGTCTTTATTTTCTTAATTACTTTGCGCGCATTTGATTCTCTTTCTCTCTCTACACAGTTTTTAACTGCTGAAACCTTTTTTGCTTCCCATATGACTTAAAATAAGTTCCTTGTTTAGCATCCGGAAACTGCGATTGGGTTATCAGAAACTTAGTATAAGAGAGGTGCGGAATAATTTCAACTACCAGCGCTTCTGAATGTGTACCCAGAGCACAGTGTGCCAGCGTTCTTGCACCCCAAACCATCAGTGCGGCAGCCGCAGCATTGAATTGCCGATTATCCAGGATAAAAATCTCTTCACCTTGTGCTCAGGATCACTGCGTCAGATTGAATGGGCGAGCGAGGCTAGTTCTTTTTTATCTATATGAAGCCTTCTCAGAGAATGTCCCCTTCCACATGCATGGTACAGGTTACTTTTTTATTTCAGGCAAGCTAATTTGTTACAGCATTTAATGACCAAGATCCAGGCATCGTTTTCGAACAAGCTGGGATAACCTACTTCCATCACCAGCCACGACTGCTATGATTCAGGCCGCTGTCCGACAAGAATTAGAAAACTTATGTCAACTCCGTATGCTCGTCAGCCCACGTACAGAGCACCTCCACCAAAATGTTACTTGCGGAGGGATACAAACAAAGGAACTAAACACGATTTATTTACAAGTGCAGCGGTGTTATTGGCCTCCTGATATACTGTGACACCTCGCTACACACTGATTACATGAAGTTATATTGTGTTTAACATTGTTCTCTACGTACCGTAAAAAGCGGAATATAGGTCAAACTTTTTTTCGAAAAACCATTGCGAAAAGTCTTATATACCGGACATTGGCGGAAAAACTATGGACGTCTTGCAACAATGGGCAGATGAAGTCAACAGCCGCCTTCGCCATCGCATTTAGGCTGCTTTTTCACATTTTGTTTCAAAATGAGCGGAAGCCGAAGGCAATTCACCGTCGCCTTCAATCAAAAGGCGATTGAGTACGCGGAAGCCCTCGGCAACCCGCCAGGTTGCCGTGGGCTTCGTATCGTGCGACCATCGACCCGCGTGTTAGTTAGCACCTTATCATCACGGCACGGAGCAGCATTTAAATAAATACTGTCACCATTGTGCAACCGGCTGAGTCGCATTTGTTTAACGGTAAGGGTGTATTTCGGTACTTTTGCCATTGAAAAATATTTTTTCATTTTTAGAATTGGTTAGTTGGGGAGTCGACCTATATTCCGGTTCGACCTATAGTCCGGTTCTCACGGTATTTCCTTTGGGGTGGTCCATGTGTTAAGACGCTACCGCCTTGACGTCGAGGTCTTTTAGTTCAAGTAGTAATGCCGTCTCAACAATTCGCTCTTTTTACATATAAGTTGTTATAGGTATAATTAGGGGTTACAACTTGATGATTTACCCTGCTGAAAACAATTCTCAAGAAATAAATGACTCATTTCGTTGAATGACGTTGCTTTTTGACAAATTGCAAATCACGCAAACAATCGATATTTCCCCCTCCAATTAACAGAAGGCTACACGGAAAAAATTTCCGCCCTTACATCCTGTGGAGATGGTTAACCAGAGAAGTTGTAAAGGGGAGGTCACGGTGTCTACCTTAAGGTTTTTCACGTGGGTATAATAAAGGGTTACAAAACTGTGCTACGCAATTATGCGTTCACTTTACGTGCCCCTTTATGCCGAGCAATGAAGGCACGGATATGTTTGGCGCTAGCGCGGAGGCGGAGGGCGGACTGCCGTTGCTATTCGCGGCGGCGTTCTTCGTACGCGAGCTGCTCGTCGCCAGGGCGCACGACACGTGGCTGTACCATTTCGATGTCGGAGAGAGAATGATGCGCGTGCGCACCGCCGGGAGAGCGGAACGACGTGATTAATCGCCCAGCGCATTACTCACCAGACTTTCCCTCTCCCCTTGCTCCCTCACACTTGGCGCGCGCGCACTCACCCTCCACGTCACAACCACGCCGCGAAAGAAAGAGGCGTTCCCTTCCCTCTTACTCCCTCACACTTGGCGCGTGTGCACTCCACGCCGACGCGGCGAGGGTGTATGCACGTCGTCGACACGTGTTTTTCCGAGGTGAAATACTCAGACATACCCTTTCCTCTTGCTCCTAACTCCTCTCCAACTCGGTTTTATTCACGGAGCTGTTTAAGACCTTGGCTGGGCCGCGTGATGATTGATTGATTGCTTTATTTGCTTCATCACAGTTCAGTGTAAAATGAGGCGGAGGGAAAAGCCGTTCAAATGACGGCTTGAGGGGTCCTCCGCCCCCATTGTGAACAAAGACTGCTGCTGGAAGACCCCACAATATCACAGCACTTTTTCCAAAGTGACACATTCTTTTACGGAATAATCAAGCCATATAATAAAACTGAAAGCCTAGCTCATTGACCCTATTCGCGGAGCAGTTTGCTCTAGAGAAACGAGATGGCGCTTTTGCCCGCGCGCCATGCGTTGCCTCAGCGAATGCGCACAAATACGAAACCATTCCTGCTTCTGCCCTGCTACTCTGCGATCAGCTGTTAGAATTTTTCTATTGTTTCTGGGGTTTTACGTGCCAAAACTAGTTATGATAAGAAGGGACGTCGTAGTGGAGGGCTCCGAATTAATTTTGACCGCCTGGATTTCTTTAACGTGCAACACAACGCAAGCACACGGGCGTTTTTGCATTTCGCCTTCATCGAAATGCGGCCGTCGCGGCAGGAGTTCGATCCCGCGATATCCTGCTCAGCCGTGCAACGCCTTCAACTGGGTGTTCGCTATTGCACTGTGCCCAATTCATGCTGCAAAATGCGCAACGATAAAGGGAAGATGTGTGCGGTAGTTAGCTGCAAAAATAGTGATTCGCATATTAAGGAATTGAATCAATCTGTGTCGCCACTGCTACACGAGGACCTGCCTGTGTTGTCGGTCCTTCGTGATGCACGGCTTTCCTAGAGGATAGAAAAGATAATTCATCGGTCAGCGCTGTATAGCTAACCTCCAAAGAAAGGACTTCAACTGCGGAACTTTGGTACTTAAGAATGAGTGCCGCTCGTTACCAAAGGAAGTATAGTGCCACTTACTAGGATAGCAAGTTTCTCGCACGTTATCTACACAAATCCACCCCTACGCGCACGCAAACTTACGCCTACCGTATCACCAACGTATCAATAACAAGTGAATGGGCGCACACTTGAATCAATGTGCTGAAGCATGAGTGGCGCGCGACTATACAGCGACAAGGTACGAATGTTGGAAGCTAAACGTTTCGTGATGGTCCACAGAGTAAGCGAAGGACTAGCGACAATAGGTCTTTGCTACAAGCTATTACAAAGTACAGAACATTTACACTCCAAGCTTTGTGCGAAGCAAGAACAAATATATCGCAGCAGAGCACATTCGGGAGTGATTAGGCTGAAAATATACAATCAGATAGTGGCTGCATCGTGGAACTTTGCTGTGAGACACATGACAAGTCACTACTTCAAAATGTTTGCAAAATAAAGAACAAAGAGCACACTGATCCTGATTTAATTCATAAGCAGAAAGTTTGGAAAGGTTCGAATACACTTCTAGCCCGGCTTTCAGTACAAGCACACATACGCTGCTCTCGCCGTTTGGACAAGGCGTAATGAGCTCTGAAAGAACTTACACGGCGTCTAAAGCTGTGGCCAAGGCTTCGGGTCGTCCACACAGTCACCGTCTACGATATACGTCGAAACGAAGGTTTGCTGCGCCGGATCGGCCTAACGCGTTTGCATTGTAAACATGGAGGCAACGGAGGCAGCTGAGGCAAGCTTTGGACGCGTCACCACGTGATAAGACATGGCAGCGCCCACGGGAGCGCCGGGAAAAGGGTCGATACAGCTTCGCTGTAAAAGGGGCTCGCGCAAAGGACGTCATTCGAACGCCGGCACGACTAGGGTCACAGAGCCCACGGAACTCGCATCTACGCGTGAGGTTTACTTGACAGGGCGCCCGTCTTCGGGACAGAGAATGCCTCGGGTCGTTGCCCGGCACGAGGCCTCAGAGCTGCCTGCTGCCGTCTAGAAACCCACATCTACGTGCGAGGTTCAACAGAGCGGACGTCCATCATCTAGACGAAGTGCGTCTTGGGCCGTCGCCTTGCACGAGATTTTGGTGTGCCTTGCGGCTGTCTGCCGAGCTGTCGAGATGGCGCCCTCTCTTGCGCTGTGCTGTACCAGAGTGGCGTTTGGTAAATTATTTTCACGAGTTTCTTCTAATTAATGTGATACATGCTTCATTATTCCCATAATTTACATTATTCTGAATCATGCTAGTTTATTTTGAACCGGTTTTTATGAATTCTACGTTTGTTTTGACCCTGTTTCTGCGCGTGACCACGACGACATGAGATCACATTACACGCCGACGGCCCGGGCGCCTATAGTGCGTCGAACTTATTATTTGTGAGTGCGTACGGCTAACTGGCCAGAAGCGACGTGCGAAGCTTCAGGAACAATATTTATTTTCAGCCTTTTTTCGAACTCTGGCCGTGCGTGCTCGTACGCACCGGCTGCCTCATGGAAGGAGGCGCTTCGTCTTCAATCCGAGGCAGTGTGGATCTTGAATCAACACCTTTTTCTATTTGCACGTTTCCCTGTGATGATTCTGCAAATAACGTAGAAGAAAATGCGATGGGGTGGCCATCCTCCAAAAGAACGGCACTTACGCCCAATGGACTCGCGTCATCTGGTAGTGTCACCGGTTTCTTAGAATCAAAATTGCTGAGGACAGGTGCGTTTAGTAAAGAATGACACAACTTGTGAAATATTTCTTGCTGCGTTGCTGTCCGGACCTACGCGGCGATCACCTCAAAGGGCTAGTTCGCGTCGACAAGATATGAACCACCCGTTTCTTGGCAACACCCCCCCCCCCCCCCCCGGTGTGCCAGTACATGGATCGCATCATCATCATACTCAACACCTGGACACCCTTTTAGGACGCTCTCCCGTTTTGGAAAGGAGTCATGCGAGGAAGATATAATCTTCACTACCGCGCGGCAATGTTCTGAAGAGCTATTTGGTGGGAAAATGTGTACCACCGACTTATTAGCCGATTGTGGGTATGCACCAAAGTATGGAAACCATCATTATAATTAACATGTGGACACGCTTCATAGCCCCTTCTCAGTTGTAGGCCCATGTGTCATATAATGAAAATCATCTTCAACACGTGGCGACCATCTGAAAGAGCTCGTAGATATACAAAAAAAGCTCGTATAACACGAGAACAGTTTACGTAATGCCCTATGTCGTCGGTCCTCTTCGCCCTATACCTAGAACCACTTTGAGCATGTAGAGTTGTACCAATGTTCGTGATTTGAATGTCCTGCATAATCAGGTAAATGTGTCAGCACGCACTGATGGTCTGACGTTCTTCTGCATGGTCAATCCCAGTACTAATAAAACGCTTTTTTAAACGAGGAGTTTGCTACTATCCCCGTTGCGAAACTGAAGAAATATAAGAGCTCAGCCCTCTGGTTTGGATCATGGCAGATTGTCAGTATTGTCGCTGGCAGCGCAATTAAGAAAAATCGAATAATTAACTTGATTGGCTGCAGTAAGCAGAAACGTGTGTATTGAATAGCTTCGGGCAGTCATGTTTCTACAGAGTTTCACTTGGCAGAATTCTAGCGTATCCGCGCTTTGCGACGTCGAACTGCGAAGTTTAGTTGCCGTTTGCATGGTTACGCATGCAAGACAATGACGACATTCCACGGTAATTTAAAGTTCACAACTTTTTCTTGTTTACCGCCACATGTGAGAAGTGTCACTGAAGATATTGTTAACATTTTGCTATCAACAAAGTAGATATTTCTATATTAATAGTGTGCCTGTCACAGGTACACTTAGGAAAGGCCTCTTAGGAAATCTTGTAAAGGCTGCAATATGCTGGTATCAACGACACGCTCTCTCTGGAAATGTCGGGTACAAGTGTATTCAATATTTCTGTATATATCTCTACAAACTCTTTCAATCTATTATAATATGGTTTCAAATTTCATTTCATGAACACGGAAATTACGTTTAACAGAAATGAGGATTCTAGAAGCAAGAACACATCTTATTTTTTTTCTGCTCATTTCCCTAAATTGCAACTATGCCTTAGTCCCTTTTAAGTACTCTTAATGCAAGAGAGGAGTAATTCTGTCTTGCCCGTAGAATTAGTGCAGTATTTTCTATCCAATCCACTGCCATTAAGCAATGTGAGCAATTGCTTTTTCAAAGTTTAGAAAGGAGAAAGCTTGCCGGTGGCGTCGTCCAGGAAATAGTATTACTCATGACAAGTTTGATGCCTCCTTTCTGTGCAGTGCTTTGTGACAGGTGTAGGTTTCACGTAAGTTTCATAAATCTCGCGATCGATTATACAGAATATAATGCTAAAATTCGGCAACATAGACTTAACACATTTTGATTAGGCAAGTTATCTATGCATCCGAAGATGTTACGTCAGCTACGTCAGCTGGTCGATGATTCTGCTTGCCAGGCTGGCGGCACGGAGCGAAATACTACAGCTGCTGAGCAGTAAACCAAGCAAAATTAAGATTTTTTTACGAGAGTGTGGCTTCTTACAGCTTGTGCTACTCCTCTCATCATTGACAAAGTAGATTATTAGCGACACGTCACAGCATCACATATGATCGATGACAACCTAAGCCGTCAATGCAAATTCTACTGCACATACAGGGTGTTTCAACGAACACTGTCAAAAATTCTTCAAGGTTGCCTGTTGCAGATAGCACAATTCTAGTTCATGAGCTGGTGTACTCGAAGAGGCGGACATTACTTGCACAATAAATTGAAATGCATAATTGAATATTTAACAAAAATTCACTAATTACCTTTTTAACTAATTATCTGGTGGCTCATATTGCAATTTACAAATTGTAGCCGTGGAGTTGGCCAGGCGGATCCACTTGGAACGAATTCTCGGGATGACACCAGTTTGGAGATAATAATTCCCGAACGTTGCGGAGAAATGCATCGACGTTCCAGTTAGTTTCTTAACAAAATGTCGTTTTATGCATTCAAGCACAAAATTAACTGGAACGCCAATGCATTTCTCCCGAAAGTTCGGGAATTTATATATCAACACTGCTGTCATCCTGAGAATTCATTCCACGTGGATCCGCCTTGCGTACTCCAGGGCTACAGTTTGTTAATTGCAACATGGGTCATCAGTAATTAGTTAAAAACTTAATTAGTGAATTTTTGTTGATTAGTCGATTATACATGTCAATTTTTTGTGCAAGTAGTGTCCGCCTCTTCGAGTAGACCAGCTCATTAACTAGAATTGGGATATCTGCCACAGGCAACCAACCTTAAATAAGATTTGAAACTGTTCGCTGAAACACCCTGAAATTAGAATTGCTCTTTACCTGCCCTTTGTAGTTTTGCGCTTTAAAACAGTTCCCACGAGAAGCTGACATTGAAATAAGTACCGCACTGCTGTGTTATAACTGTAATGAACAACCATAATGGGCAGGAGCATCGATACGTATCCTTTTTGAGCCATGGATTTACTTTGCATTGATGTTTTTGAGTGTCAACTACTGTTGTTCAGACTCCCTTTAAAAAAACAACCATTGAACCATAGATTTTTTAACATAAACATCGTAGCGCCTCTACAACGAAACAAACGCGTCTACATTGAAATGACCTGTGTAACGAAATAATTAATCGGTCCCGGTTCTATTGTGAGCTGTGTAGTGTGAGACCTTTACAAGAAAGTGACCTGTATGACAAATTATTTCGCAGGCCGCAACCACTTTGTTACAAAGGCGTTCTATTGCACTAAATAAAGTTATACAGAATTGTTTGTTTGAATGTAAAAAAAAGTAACAGTCCATAGACACTTTGCCATATTTTTTTTTCTAAAGGGAGGTATTCAGGTGCGTATTAGCAGTGTAATCCAGGGGTTTAGTGGTTTCAAAATGGCTCACTTACAAAAAAGCTATCCTGATGGATGAACATAATGCAAAATGTTGCGTCGCACAGTTGTATTTCAATCTATGGAAAGTCAGAATGACCACTCTTATTGTGTGATTTCCTAGCTACTTCGACAGCTCAATTATTTTTTGTACTTGGTTGCTATCTCAGCACATGGCGGTTGGCACTAGTGAGATGATGAAAAGTTTTTTGGCTTCTAGCGTGTCCTTAATTTTATGGCTCAATTTAACTTGAAATGTTGCATCACACATTCTTATTACAGGTCGTACGAATCCATAACGTTCACCATTGTGTCGTTTTATGAACAAAGTTATTTATTTCATTGCTATAATTTGAATGTTCACATTTATTTTTTGTTCTTTGGTGCTGTCGCAGCACCTGGTGGTTGCTCTAGTCAGCTGATCAATGTTGATTTTCAAAGTTTGTTTTTAATTTCTTGTGTGAGCCTAATATTTATGGCTGAATGCATTGTTAAACATCACAGAGTCAAACATTATGCAAATACTTAAAAATCGTCATGATGTGCGGTTGTTGTATCCATGTGTATGTTGTTCATTCTAAGGTGCTCTGTAATTTCACAATTTTTGTTATGTGAGCAGTTAGTGGTCAAAACTAATCAGTTGATGAATATTTATTTTAAAAACATTTTTACAATTCTTCTGCGTTTATGTGTTCATAACGGATTAATAGGTGTTGGCTGGAGATTTTTTCTCAACCATCAGTAGTACTGCGAGCATCATATTACCCCTTCATCTTCTTCATCCGTATAAATTCATCAGCATGGCCAGCATCATTCTCTTCAGCGCGCGGCATGCATAATAAACCGTCGAGGTTGAACACCTGTCTCGCAAGTGGTGGGGGTTGCTCTTGATCCCTTGGTCCTCTACGACTTCAAGTTTCCCTGGGGATTCGTTCAGGTCGCCGCTTACTCTGGCTTTCCACCACCATGCTGCGAGAATGTCCTCCAGGAGCCCCCAGCGTCACCGTCTCTGCCCCACCAGCCGTTCCTTCATGGATCGTCAGCATGCGGCAGCGCGATCCCACCATGTTCACTGGCCTTCCTAGTTAAGACGTCGACAACTGGCTGGACAATTATGACCGTGTGAGTGAGTCTAACCGGTGGGATGGTTTTCACAAGCTTCAGAACGTCGCATTCTACCTGACTGACGTTGCGAGGACTTGGTTTCTTAACCATGAGAGCTTCTTGCCTGACTGTGCTGCATTCAAACACCAGCTTCGGCAAATTTTGGGCGCCCCAAAAGTCCGCTCAGAGGTCGCCAAGAAATAGGTTGAACAGCTGTCTCGCAGTATGCTTATGTAGTAAGTTCTGCATTACCATGACCACTCATTTACAAGACACTGCCATGTTTTATAGTGCTCTAATGTGGTCACTAGCCATGTTTTATAGTGCTCTAATGTGGTACCTAAATTTTTAGGTACCTAAAGAGCAATAACAGGTGTTAAAGTGAGGTTGTATGTGGTTTAACATACCGCGTTTTCCGTTAACATATTAAACAACACATGGACTACGACAAGTGCTGCAGTAGTGGCTAAAGACTAACTTTGACCATCTGTGGTTATTTAACATGCACACAAACGTTTTCTAATTTCACCAGCAATGCAGCTGCGATGGGTGTGATGGCTGAAACCTAGCAGCAGAATACCGCAGCTAAGGAGCCACTGCTTTATTCGGCCCATCGAAAATGTAACTTAATCAGACCTTTTCCACCTTCGGAACCAGGAAAAGCAAAGTGCTTCATAATGAACAAAGAATTTTCAAGATTTCAACACCCAGCCATCATTTTCAATATCGCTTTACTAAACCAACTTGCACATTTTAATTAAACTTGCTGCACAGGTCCAATAAGAAGTGTTTAAAGATTTTGGTGACGCATTCTAAATATATTTATTGCCTTCGTTGTTATCTTGGCATTCACAATTGAACACGCAGTGACACAGGGAATACAAATAATATATTATTCAAGCAATTTGAAGCTGAAAGATATACAGCCATTATGTGTGATAAACAAAAAATACGAGGTGTTGTGACACTCAAGCAAATAGTTTTCATCATAAATGCAAGCAAATGCCTTGAAAGGTGCGATATAACACTGCAGATTGCATTTCTGTGATGTATACCTAACTGCCTTTTCACTTCAACCATGAATGCTAGACGCACTTATGCAGTGCTATTTTAGTACGATGCTTACTCAAGCCTTCCTGTGCCAAGTTATCCATGTAAAATGCATGTGTACATTTGAATGTGCTCTGCTGTGACCCCTCTGTATGTGTACATTTTGTTATTCAGAGCAAGGCAAACATCAAAGCTGAAGAATCAAAAGTAATAAAAGAGTTGAAGTATTATGTAGCATGAAATTGCTTTACAATCAAAGGAAACACACACAAAAAATGTCCAGTGGCCATGGCACAGACAGTGAAATGAATCTACTTTTCTAAATAGACTTATCTTTGCACCACGTGTACAGCCTTCTTACATACGTTTGTTGTCCCACATTGCTGTCACAGTCATACTCACAGTCTTTCCACAGAACACAATATCTCATGGGAACAAACGCATCTCACATTCTCATGTACTATCCTATTTGGTGGGCGCATTTTTCAGTTATTGTGTGACCATAACCAAGTTGGCTATGATATGCAATATTCTTGCGAAAGTGTGAAGGATCTCGTCATTCAGGACAAACGCTGTTTTGTTTCAACGTTGAGCATGCACACGCAGCTGGAAGGTACGTCAACAAGGTGTTGCCTGTGCAGAATGGAAATTTTTACAATGCAGGTACAAATCCCTTTTCCGTGGGGCGCAGCAATTGGCGGTTTATGGCACTGTGTGTGTGTTTGTGTGTGTTGGTGAGTCGGTGAAAACATCAAGTCTCTCTTTTCAGTCATTTTCATTGGCAGCAACGCAGCTGTGGCATGCGTTCTGTTGCAAAGTTGTCGCTGTATTGTGACTTTATGCACAGCAATGCATTTACCCTGGCCATTTGTCCTGGATGTAGAGTGCTTGCTTTGAACACAGTATTACATAGCAAAGGAAATGATCCAGCAGTAGTTGTTGCTTTTTTATGGAGGTAGAGTACCACATTGATTGTAAGCGTTTGCCATCTCAATGTCTAAAAATCTCTATTCAGCAAGACGGGTTGACACTATTTCTATAGATGCACCGTATTGCAATTGAACCGACATCATAAATGACTGACATGACCTTTGCATAGAAGGAAAATATTTGCTCCTGCATTCACCGCAAAAACAAATATGAAAAGTTATAACTCATCTGTCCTTCGTAAACCACCCATCTGCAGTGACTTTTCGCATTCCTATTCACATTGTGCAATTGCCTTTCAACGCACCATGATCGTCTCACAATAAAGCAAACAAAACTTTCAGAGGAGCACAATTGGATCTATTGCAAATTAAGCACAGATCCACATACTGCCCTATAAATGTTGAAACGTGCGAGCGGACTTTGGATGAAGAGGACAACCCAGCTGTGCTGGCTCGCGTGTGGCGCCGTGAACTGTTTTCGCTGAGCGATACCTTTGCGTTCTTCATCTTGTAAATAAACGCGATCCATCGTCACACTACGAAACAGGGATTAATATTCACAAGAGGTATTTGCAGGCAGAATGCATAGAACAACAAAAGACTACAAAAAGTCCGATATCAGTCCGAGTATGTTGGTGGAGCCTCAACGACACCTTCTGTTTTTGCATCCTGGCACAAATCGCAGCGCAACAAGACAAATGTTCCTGCCCAAGTTTCACATGTACCACACGTTAACAGTAAGGCCCCAGTGCTTTACAACGGCTCGCTGCTGTACCGCTGTTGTATCACCCCTATAGCAAGGCCGAAACATTTCCATAGGACCAATGAGCTCGGCTTTTGCAGGCGACACTAGCGCCGCCTCGATTCTAGCGGTAGTTGTACTGATACGGGAAAAATGTTTCCTTAGTAATACAAGATGATGTTTTGAATAATATTCATTTATAACCTCAATTTAAAAACGACAGACGACGTCTGAATTTCTAGTTTAAAAAGTGAATTTGGATCGAAAGTACGGTACAGAAGGCGACCGACTACTACTATTGCTGTGGCGCTGCGTTCTTGCTTTACATGGTATATTCTACTTTACCACACTCACATCATATACATAGAAGCAACCTATGGCGGCCTGCAGATAGAAGAAGTTGAAACAATAAGAGGGGCAGGAGAGTGAAGAGAATAAAGTGTGAGATGGAGAACAAAATGGAGTCTGTTTTGAAGCTACTAAGTGCAGTTTTATTAAGTACATATTTTTTTTCTTATTTAGCACTCAGAATGAGGTTGTACATTTACCTTTGAAGGTTGCGCGGCAGCAATGGCTGAGCGAAATTCCAAAGTTCAACACACCAACCCGCTGCAAATGAACAGCTGTATTGTAACAGCATCGATATTTATATGAGGTAAAAGGCACGTGAACAGCGCTTCGTAAAATATACGGGTGCATAATATGCGTGAGTGTTTATGAGCAAAAAGATACTACGTACTGTCCCACGACACGTTTCTGTTGAACACAAGGTGTCCGCCGCCGAATGAAGGAATGCATCCAACCACATAGAGCCCGTCGCAGGCTGGTATGTTGCAAACGTTTCTCCACTATTGTAGGTGAACATGTCAGACCACTTCGTTCACAATATTCAGCAAACGGCAGCTCAATTTGACCATCAACACTTAGCTTTCACAAGGGCGAATTCTGTCACGACTGTTCGTCTTCTGGTTCAGAATACTGTTATGAAGGAAGACGCAGATGTCGAAAAGCCATTTAATCGATCTGACGGCAGTAGAAAACATGACAGCTTGGTCGCCGTGTTTTTAAAGGCAACAGCGCTAACAAAGGATGCGCGCGCATAGTCTGCGCACTGAACGGAAAAGGGACAGATAAGCAGCACAGGCACGTTTCATGCGATTACAACACTCCCCCCAAACAAAATCACAGTCGGTCGTACATCAGTCAATCAGGTGGACGCGTCACCCGAGTGCTGCGTCTAAGTACAGGAGGGGCTTGCGGCTGCTGCGGTGACGACACTGCTGGTTGCAATGGGCAATTTTATTTTCCCAGAAAATCACTGGCATGCCGCAAATGAATTGCATCACGACAATCTTCCGAATGCTTCTCGTGCTTCAAAGAAGAACAACGTAGCTGATCCGCATGCACAAAGCGCGTTTGTTTGTCTACGTACACCATGTGACAGCAGATTTTAGACTTAATATCGTTCCTGGCCGCCACTTCACAAGTTCCCCACGAACAGTGCACACTAGTAAACGATCGCCAACTAAAATGCTCTAGGTTTACCCTTACGCTCATTTGCGCTGCGCACTTCACTCTCAGACTTGGCCATTATCGTAGCTTCCATGTTTGATTTAAGCAGAGACAACCTTGTGCGTAACTTTCTCTTCAAAAACAATTCTGCTGGCGTTCTACCAGTGAACGTATGCGGCGTAGTTCTGTACGCGAAGAGAAAGTTATCAACTCTGTGTTGCAAGGACCTGGCACTTTTGTTCCGTTCATCCTCCAACAGCTGTTTCAGCAATGACTGTTTAACAGTCTGCACGGCACGTTCCGCTGCGCCATTAGATTGGGGATAATACGGCGGAGTTAATGTATGCTTGACGCCATTTGCAGGCAAGGAATCAGCGAACTATTTTGCCCGAAATTGTAGTCCATTGTCAGTAACTATCTCCAGAGGCATACCATATGTTGCAAATAAGGACCTTACTGCTTCAACAGTCCTTCGCGCGGTAGTAGAAGTCATTATTTTCACATCTACCCACTTAGAGTGGGACTCAACTGCTACCAGGAATATTTTGTCTTCCTTTTCTGCAAAGTCGAGGTGCACTCGTTCACTGAACAGTTGGCCAGCGCCAACAAAGAGTAGCCAGCGCCACTGGCTACTCTACTGGTCTCACACTCTGACAGATGTTACATTGCTTTACTGTTTGTTCGAGGCAGCTGTCGATCCCGGGCCATCAAACCAATCATCTTGCCAGGGCCTTCATTTTACTGATGCCAATTTGCTGTTCATGCAAAAGTGACATCACTTCCTCCTGAAGAGTGTGGGGTATAACCACTCGGTTCGGCCAAATTAAGCATGCATCATCCACAGAAGGCTCAAACCGTCTTACAAAGAATGGTCGATACTGCTCATCCACAGACCGCTGCCAACCATGCCATGCCATTTCACGGACAGTCCTCAAGACAGCGTCCTTAGACGTTTCACGTGCGATGTCCTTTGCCGTTAAAGGCAATTCTCTGATGGGAAAAAGTAAAAAAATTCATCTGCATCGTCAGCGGTTTCCAACAATGGTAGGCGCAACAAGCCGTCGGCGTTGCTAATCTTTGTCCCATGTATTGGTTCACAGTGACTCTGTAGTCATCACATATCCTTATTTCTCGTCCAATTTTCTTTGGCACGATAACTAGCGGCGTTGCCCAAGAGCTGTACCTCACTCGGTAAATGACACCAGCCTTTTCTAGTTCCACCACTTATTTTCCTACTTGTTCTCACAATGCATATGGTAAAGGCCTCGCCTTACAGAAAACTGGATTTGCGTTCTCTTTCGTGCGAATGCTACCCTTATATCTCTTGATAGCACCGTAGCCTGCTAGAAAAATATCAGCGTGCTGCTGTTTTAATAACTCTACAACTTCTTGAGTTTTCATCGGCGCGATTGCTTGCACATTAAGTGCAACCTCGTGCAATTGCTGCAAGGCATCAACCAAGTTCACTTTTATCTTTGCGAACCAGTCACGACCGAGAAGCACCGGCATGCGCGCACATTTTTCATACTTGGCAATGACAAGTGGTGAGAGGTGGCTTTGCTTGCCACCCCTCACGTCGACTTGCGCAACACCCTTTACGCTGATTGCGGTGCCGTTGTACACACCGAGCTTTACGTCCTCACTCTTGTAATATAGGTTAGGAAAGTTCTCTGCAAAGTCCTTTTCAGACATAATTGTTACGGCAGACGCCGTATCCAATTCCATTGGCACTTCGTGACCATTAATGATTACCTTTACTACTATTGGAGGTGGACTACCTGCTTTGTTCGTTTGGCAAATAGTAGCAAATCTTGCTCTGTTGCCGACTCTTCTACAGCGTGCACGAATCGCGTTTTGCACATACTTGCGACCTGACCAAGTTTAGAACACTTAAAACAAGCACTTTTAAAAATGGACAACTTGTAGGAGCGTGTCGCCCAGCGCACCTATGACATAAAACAGCCATTTTTCGCGTATAGTTTTTATCAGGTACCTTGCTTGTTGGGGTAAGCTCGTAGCTAGATGCCCGTTGTCTTGTCGGTTGCTGCTTGTGGGGATTAACGGGGGGCCCTTGCCAGTGCACGTTTGCATAGCTGGCAGCAGCATTGCCGACGAGCATGTCCTGGGTATCCCTCTGTGCAGCTTCCATGGCGGTGGATACCTTGCAGACCCGGTCCCATGGGACCTCGTCGTCGGGCAACGCGAGAAGACGGCATCGGATAGTGTCGCTCCGTAATCCAGCAATTAGGCGGTCCCGGAAAACTTCTTGTGGGAAAGTTCCAAAAGAGCATGTCTCGGCGAGCCTCTTCAATTCCACGAGAAACTGTGCGATAGTTTCACTTGACTCCTGGTTCCGTCGGTAGAAGTGGTATCACTCGGTGACCACAGACCGCTTTGGAGCATAGTGCTGTTGCAGCACTTTTGTGGCATCTTCGTACTTAACCTCGGTAGGCGTTTTCGGCAGCAATAAGCTACGCAGCGTCACATAGGCCTTCTTTCCTAGGACGGTCAAGAAGACTTAGAGCTTCTTCCCGGCGGCTATTTCGTTTGATTTGGCAAAAAGCTAGAACCTTTCTAGGTAGACGTCAATGTTGCCTGTGTCCGGGCAGAATTCCGGCTACTTTCCTAAGGTGGTGGCCATAGCTTCTGTGTCGCCTTATCCCATCCTCGTCGCCAATGTTATGAAGGAAGACACAGATGTCGAAAAGCCGTTTAATCCATCTGACGGCAGTGCAACACATGACACAACACAGCTTGGTCGCCGTGCTTTTAAAGGCAACAGCGCTAACAAAGGATGCGCGCGCATAGTCTGCGCACTGAACGGAAAAGGGACAGATAAGCAGCACAGGCACGTTTCATGCGATTACAACTGCCTACTGTCGTTCTTGCTGTCGTTGCCCATACGAAACGTTGTCACGATGTAAACGTTGCCAGCGTTGAAGCTGAGTTTACTTCATGCAGTTTAAAATATAAAAAGAAATGTTTTGTGGTACGTATTGGTTTGATGCGTTGAAAATAAAGTTTACAATATAAAGGCTCAACTGGTGCTTTGATTAGCACCGCTGACGGTGCGCTGCCGTCATTTCGATGGTAGCGACACCCAAAGGGATGAACGGAAAACACGTCACATTCCACAGGACTGCCACTGGTGTGTCTAAAGCTGGGCTTCCCGGGACAGGCGTCAAGATTCAGGGCTCCAAGGCATAGTTGGAGTCTCCTGCAAGATGAAAATGTGAAAAGGTGTTGGTGTCATTTAGTTACAGAAACTGATTCCCTATGAGACCACTTTATCTGTGGGATAATAAACTGACATTCTGCACATCTATGCACTGTTTCGCAGTGTTGCTGTGTTTTGCTGTGTTGGTAGCACTCACCAAGCACGATTTCCACAGGTTTCAGGAGAGTTCCAAGCCGGCTGCGCAGCGGGGTGTATCGCCATACAAAGGAGTGTTGGTACGACATCGACCCCTTGGCATAGGGTCGATGTCGAGAATCTTCATGTCGCCTTCACACACCTTCCGTGCCATGGGTGAAGCAAAGTGGTGAAAAATAAATGATACGGTGTTAGTCTTGCGTATCAGGGAAACACTACATGAACCTACCTGCGCCGCGAGACTAACTGAAAAACTTATGCGAATGAAATTTTTGCAGCAGTTTCCTACAAGCTCATATAGCAATAACTCCTGGAGCTCTTCACTTAGCCTTGCTGACCTCGAGTAGGCAAAAGTAGCCTCAATTAAAGCTATTCAAAACCTACAAAGAAATAGAAAACTTTCCACTACAAAAAAAACATGCACGGAGAACACTGGTGGGCACTGGCAAAACATAAGTGTTTGCTAGACTGCATACTAATATTAGTAACTATCTACCTGCATAAATGATGGTGCTAGACGTCAAGGCTGACTGCTTTGAGAAATATACACGAGCAAGAAATGGTAAATGTAATGAGTACTCACGGCCATGGTTTTGAGGGCGTTTGCCCTTTCCGGGTAATAATGCACTGGGTCACCTCTAGGCTGAACCCTTGCGGTTGCTAGATCGATGGCAGTCACTGTGCCGTTCACGCTGGCGACAACACCCAGAATTCGCCCTCTGCTTGCGAACGTCCCCTGGGCACTGGCTTTGGCAGCTATTGTAATGGGAAAACGGACCCAGCCCTTCTGCTGGCCAACGACAGATATATCGCACGAGCAACTTTGTGAATAGTGTCGCTTACAGTGTACTGGGCCATTCCTATGAAGACTTCCGACTTCTGGAAGCCGCCGGTGGCGAGAAAACGGAGCGTGCAGAAGACGTTCCTCTCTTTGGAGTGGCCATTAGAAGGGTGGCACCCGACAGCTAGGCTCCTCCAGTTCGTTGCAAAGCCATCGAACGGTTCCCTTTGACAAACAATACTGACGCCGAAACCCCTCATCTACCAGCTCTGAAAACGCGTGTAGTAACTGCAGTTGTTGACGAGTCCTGGAGAGCAACCCGTGACAAAGAATCTCTGCAGGAGCGCCGCCATGTTGTCATGTGTATCTAGTCGTACTTTAGAGATAACCAATGCGCGCGCGAATCGTCAGCGAGTCTCAGAGGCGGCACGGCCAGCGCGCGGCGCCAAGGTCGCAAGCAAACAGCCAAGTCACATACAAGTTGAACCCAAAGCGGACTATTTCTTCGCCGGTTCCGCTCTAAGCGACGACGGCTTCGCTTTGAAATTGAGTGCCAGATACCTGACGTGTTCAAAATTGTGCTTTGACAGCCGCTCAAGCTACCACAATTCTGACCAACCACGTGAAAGCAAGCGCATGGTTCGCATTTCGAACCCTAATAAGATTTAGCCCCTGATCTGCCGGTCAAGTGCGTTGCCTTTTATATGAGTCATCGACGGTTCCAAATTATTCGCTGGTGCCTGCGTCTTTTTCTCGATTTTTTATTGCTGATTTCAATTCTAGAAGGAAATTAATTCAAAAAAATGGTCGTAATTTTATTAGAGTGACCGTAAAGTGACGAAAAAATGGTTTGTTTTGTAAAATACACAATTTTTATTCATGAATAAGAAGATAAGCGCACGTCCGGAAACTGAAACAAGTGAGAAGTCTTCGTCTTATCGCTAACAACGTGGGATAGAGCTTTTGTGGTCTCCAAAAAAGGAAACGCAAAAGTGGCAGCATCGTTTGTGTATATACGAGCCTGCCCGGGAAGAGGTGTAATCGCGCCGCGGTGAGCGATACACGATCGAGTGACAGACGGTCACCCTTTTAGAGATTTTTAACCAGATAACACCAGTTTAGCGCGTGCAACAAGCGGGAGCTGCCACAGGAGCAAACCAAAACTTGCCGCCGCCGCGCACGCGCGCCTGCCCGAATGCACGTGCGACAGCCGACGCACCGTTGCCAAAAAAAGCCCGGAGATGCATCGGCGCAAGTAAAAAATCCCGCGTGTTCCCGTCGAGTGGCAGCACATGCCAAGCGAAAGACATGATGGAAAGAGGCGCGTTTTGAAAATGTACAAGCGATGACGTACATGTACGTCATTGACCCTGAAACGGTTAATTAAACAAGCTTCGATGACAACCGAGAACGGATAGAAGAATCGACAACATTCCAATAAGTACATATCATGCAGGCACCTCTTGCGCTGAGCGTAAAGTTTAGGTTCTTGCTGGGTGAAGTGCATTCCCGGAGAAAAGGTTAAGAGACCTGTCAGTACAATGCTGTTTATCTTCTCGGCCTCATTTTGAAACTTGAAGGAACTCTAAGCCTTTCTGCCTTCTCCAGCAGTTCTGAGTAGCATTGCTGCTTGTACGAAGGCTCCTTTGTCAACAGAGTACCTGAGTGAAATAATTCTTACTTAATTCTTCACGCCTTCCATTCAAGCCATGCATCACTGGATGCATCC
>NW_023606457.1:0-10000 GCF_013339745.2 Dermacentor silvarum
ATTATAACGTGGAAAAGGTTGAGGAAGCAGTAAAATATGGACACAGCGTGAAACCAGTGACAAACTTGGCATCGTACAAGGCAAAATGCATGTACTGAAAGATAAGCAGGGTAATATCATCAGCAATTTCGATGACATAGTAAAAGCAGCGGAATAATTCTATACTGAACTGTACAGTGCCCAAAACAGCCAAGCTATTTCCATTCGAAATAGTGATGAACCGGATACAGAGGCTTCTTCTATAACTAGCGATGAAGTTAGAAGGGCCTTGAAAGACATGACCTGGGGAAAAGCTGCTGGAGAAGATGGAATAACAGTAGATTTAATCAAAGATGGAGGAGATATCATGCTTGAAAAGCTTGCGGCCCTTTATACGCAATGTCTCAAGACTTCAAGTGTACCAGAAAGTTGGAAGAACGCCAACATTATACTCATCCATAAGAAGGGAGACGTTAAGGAATTGAAGAATTATAGACCCATTAGCTTAACTGCTTTGAGTACTGTATAAAATATTCACCAAGGTAATTTCCAATAGAATCAGGGCAACACTTGACTTCAGCCAACGAAGAGAACAGGCTGGCTTCAGGAAGGGATATTCTACGATGGATCATATCCATGTCATCAATCAGGTAATCGAGAAATCTGCGGAGTACAATCAACCTCTCTATATGGCTTTCATAGATTATGAAAAGGCATTTGATTCAGTAGAGATACTAGCAGTCATACAGGCATTGCGTAATCAAGGAGTACAGGAGGCATACGTGAATATCTTGGCAAATTTCTGCAAGGATTGCACAGCAACCTTGGTTCTCCACAAGAAAAGTAGAAAGACACCTATCAAGAAAGGGGTCAGGCAAGCAGACACAATCTCTCCAACGCTATTCACTGCATGCTTAGAAGTATTCAAGCTCTTAGACTGGGAAGGCTCAGGAGTGATGATCAACGGCGAATATCTAAGCAACCTTTGGTTTGCAGATGACATTGTCCTATTCAGCAACAATGGGGACGAATTACAGCAAATGATTGAGGACCTTAATCGAGAAAGTGTAAGAATTGGGTTGAAGATGAATATGGATGAAATTCGGGATGTCCGCCATCACCGCTCAAGGGAAATAAAATTTGCTCATACCTTTCATCTAAATTCTGTCACCTCTATGTCCTGTGCTAAAATGCTTCGGTGGTAATCCACCTTCACAGCCGTGGAATGGCTCGTGATTTTTTATCACTGAATAATTTTGTTTAAAAAAATCACCAGTTTTTCCCCTGTCGAGAAAATGGGGGTAAGAGAAGCTTGTCGGGCGTGTATCTGACTTTCGTGGTGATTTTTTTCTTTCTTCCTGTCTCTTTCTTTCTCTCCTTATCTCTCTCTTCCTTCCTCTCTCTATTTCTCTATCTCTCTCTATTTCTCTATCTCTCCTTTCTTTCCTTCTCTCTTTCTCTGTTTCTTTTTCATCCCTGGTATATGCCATTGAGCTTGGACCCTTTCTGCACTATCCCCAAGATCGGCCCACTTTTCAGCGTGACACCACCGCCACCACCGCCGACACTTGTGAGCCTATAAAGCTTCGCTTAAAACAAGGCTACCAGTTTGAACACCTGTAAGAGTATTAAACGTGGTAGTGCTGTCCTGCATGCGAGATATTCGACAAGGAAGCATCAGCAACCAGCCAGCCAGCAGCCGCAGTTAGAAAAGTCCGAGAGGATTCGCCAGGAAAGCGTCGCTCTAAAAATGTATCAAAATCAAACAAGACGTTCGATATCATGCGCTATTCCAATAAGAGGTCTGTGTGTTTAAGATATATTTGTGAAGTGACAGGTATGCGCAGGTTTTATGTCGTGATATATTTTGGGGGGAGCGGCTGCCACTCAGCCAAAGGAGTCCTGATCTGCCGAATGTACAACGAGGATTCCATGTTCTCTCAATCCTCTCCCAGTGCAACTGTCTCCCCACTACCACGGCTGTAAGGTAATTAAGACGCGCTACTTCGACAGGCTCTCGATTTAATTGGGCTGGCGCAGTCAGAACGTTCTTGACGCTTTGTATGAACAGCACTCGAGACATCTTGAACTGACTGGTGCCGATCTCCCCGGAAAATTTACGTTTGCCTTTTGCTATTTGGCTCTAGCTGAATCGTAGCTTGAGCTACTTGGTGAATCATACTCCAGGAAATTAGCGCCGCAGAAAACATGCCTGCGATGAAAGCAAGTGCGACAGTACGTGTATGTTTGTATGTCGCATGTGTTCTTTGTCCGCGCCTATGTCGCGCAGTTGATTCCCGAAGTCAGGTTTTGATGTCCAAGGAAACAGAATAAAGTGCTTTCCAAAATTCCGACCCGTGCTCAATGGATCAAGCAGCATCGCATCCCTTTATATCAACGTGTCCTAAGAGGCAGACTGTGTTTTTGCTAGGTATGCATGGTCAGATTGATTGATTGATTGATTGATTCGTGTCATTATATATATAAAAGTGAATAATTAATTGTTGGCGACAATATCTTGTTTTAGTTGCCGTGGTGAAACGCTTCGCAAGTTTTGTTCTATTTCTCTTTGTTTTGTTAGAGAGTCTTAGGGAACCAATTGCGATTGCCAGCCAATTAGTATCCAGGCTTCCCAATTTGTCGCTGCCAATAAAAAGTCGTTTACTCGAGCAAATTTAGCGTACACAGAAACAACGTGTGAAACAGTGCTTCTTCGTGAGACCCTAACTCCTCTAGACTCCTACTTTTTTTGGCACGCCCACCTTATGGCATCTACTTAACCTTGGGTCCCTTATGCCAAATACTCCTTAATAAACTATTGCAACGATGCCTCCGTCGCCACACTTTCGGGGGTTTCCCGTCTACGGAGAAGTAGCATACTTCCAGGAGAACGACAGTGATCATGACGTCCTAATAGCCCCTACCGCTCTTCCCTTTCCTGGCGTTTCCCGAAAACAGTAAGTCGCAATCATTTGCGCGTAATAATAGGCGGGACCACCCCTTGTCTGAGCGAGCTCTGCAAAAGAGTTGAGGATACCTCTCGTCGATTTGTCCGGGAGCCCGCGGGCAATCTCCACCGTCTCGTATATACTGAGGCTGTGCTTCTTGTTGTTCTTCCTTTCCATTCTGTTTCCACGTTTTACCCCTTTTGATTCTGCAACAGAGTCTACGTGCTTAATTTCTTCTGTGTGCTTTTCGAACGCCATTCCTTTGTATTGGCCTGCGATGGCTGAGTCGCTATGAATGACTGTGTCTGAGTAGTTGTGCGTCTAGATTCCACCAGGCTCATCACAACCTCTCCACGAAAGAGGAAAGCTCGGAACCGCACTGATCTTCGGTCGCGGCAGGATTGAAATGTTGAGCTAGTTCGTAAACAACCATTTTTGTCACCGCAAATAGTGCAACTAGACACAAAACACAAAGCAAAGAAACACAACAGCACCAGCGCTATCATGCAAGTGGACTGTTTACTGGAAAGCGCGTAAAATATATGAACATGGGAAACTAACGGAAACAGCAAGGCCAATATCTCATGTCAAAGGGACATACAATACTTTCTTTGGGGACACCGGAATGGGCTTCTGCGCAGTGGACAACGAAAACGATCTCTGCTTGTTTTCGAATTCAATTCCTGTTTACCCCTTGAGCGATCAGACTTTTTTTTTCTGTTTGCAGTGAGACATCAAACCTTGCGCGTCTCTGGGTTTGTTCTTCACTGGCGTTCGATGCCGGCGCTTTTATTACCTGCATTTTACTTTCTGTTGATATACGACTAGCCCAGATTTCCGGGATTCAATTTTGCCGGGTCCACAAGGCACCGGCTTTGACGCCAACCTCGCCAAAAGAACGTCCTGTTTACGTTTACAATTGAGATTCTCCAGTGGTGCGTCGAGCGTTTGCCTAGAATCCGCGTCCTCTGACCGCTGCCATCTGAGTGATATGAATTTGTAATGTGATAGCGAATCACTGTCGTTGCTTGAAGTGGTTCGTGAAGCCTCTCGTCTGAAGCCTCATGTGTGTCACACGAGCCTCCGAGATACGCGTTCAGGTGCCACTTTATCGTTATGACGGTTATACATAGTGTTTGCATTTGTTCTAGGTGTCATGCTGTACGAAATCTCTTGTGTGACTTATGTCTAATCACGCAAGAAACAGAACGAAACGAAAAGAAAGCGGGAAAAGGTGCGCGCGGGAACCTCCGAGATCGCCGGGATGACGTCATGATGGCGCCGCAATACGCAGTTCCGCAGCGGGCTCAGAGGCGTCAGTACGGCACTTTGTAGATATAGCTTTGTGGCACAAGTTCGTTCACCTGAAGCAGCGGCACGTAATCAAGAGTGCAGACGCTGCGGTCCACCGTTAAAGACAACAGATGAGCGTGGGGCACGTTTGAATTTTCACCTTCCGACGAGTTTACTATCACCCGTATACGCAGCCGACGAGACGTGTCTGGTAGCTCTGGCATCTTCCTACACACCCGGTGCAGTTTATTGACATAGCTTTAGCCTGCGCTTACAGGTAAAGCGGCGGAAAAGTGAGAGTATTCCCTTTAACTGTAGTCGACTGCACTGGACATAAGCCAGCGGCAGCTTGCGAAAGTGACGCTTGAACTGGCTATTGCTGTTCCTTCCAGTCGCAATTTTATGCCATGAACTTTTATTTGCCTCCCGCTGCGTCTTCTAAGCTATGATTTTCTTACCCCGCCTTAAAAGTCCATCAAACCGCAAGCTGGAATGTGTGCATATTCCTCTTCCCTCTCTTGAAGTTCGCTTTGCCAGCGCATTGCCTCCTCCAATCCCAATAATCCAGCTGGACAAGTATAACTTCCCCAGCCACTGTAGCTCATCGTTCCTCGTAGCTTGAAGTAGAACGATATATGTGTACTTAGTAGCTTTCATGCCAACAGTTGTTCGAGCAAAGGACGCTTAAATGACTCGCGAAAGAACTTGCCTTCCGCTAAGCTTTCGGAATTTCCAAACAAAACTTCGGTCTTGTCGTCAGAACTTTACGATGGGAAAATTTCTTGTAATTGTGCATTTCTAATGAAAAAGGACGTCTGGACTAAAGATTAAAATAACGTGACGTATTTTCAATGCTCCTTCGACGGTAAAATTTGCATACCTTCCGTCTGCGCGTGTTTAGAATTGCGATCACAAACTAAGTATACCTCTGCTTTGTGCTTTCTTTTTTCTTGTCCACTTATGTATTTAAAAAAAAGACAAGTGCAAGCTGCCAGGTGGTCTTTCCAGAAGCACACATCGTCGGTCAGGTATGATCGCCTGCTTTTTTTTTTTTTTTTACGGCCACGAACCGGTGAGCACCTGAATAGAAAGGAGTACCCAAGACATATGTATGTAAACCGTGAAGAACTGCTTACGTGACTTTCATGGATCCGAAAAAATGAACTCGGAAAGTCTTTCGGCATATTGAAAAGACATTACTGAATAATTTGCATACGCACTACTTCTTTTTGAATACGAAAAAAACGTCATTGAATATCCTGAACGTTGCGGAAACCATTTGGCCTGAACGTCGTCTTCGACACGTCTGTTTCTTCTTTCGTTTAGTTAGGCGTGAAGAGAGAACTGCTTCTTTGTCTATATATATATATATATATATATATATATAGAGAGAGAGAGAGAGAGAGAGATCACATCACCAACGTGTCCTTTAGACTTGTACGGAAAGAATACATGTAAATAATTACTTGTAATTAAGTACGCTTAAACAGCGGAGCTGTTTAGGCCAGCCGTAATTTCTGGTTCGTGGTTCGTATCAAGAAACTGTGAAGAAATAGAAGAAAATAAACTTTCTTGCCGAGGCTGGATTCAAACCCTTGTACCACCGGTCCCAAGGCGAGCGTCGTAGCGACTAGGCTATACAGCCACGCTTGCAGAACATGCGAACCATATGATTGCGTTTGAGCGTCGTCGTCTTCGACCACAGCTGCAGCGTTCGTACGCTCGTGCTCTGCGAGGTGAAGAGGTTTTGCGCGCTATGAGAGCGAGAGAGAGAGACGCATTCACCGAGCGCGTCTGCTGGAACGCGTTGTCGGCATTGCAACGCGGTGTCGGTGTTGCAAGCTGCGCTATGCAACGCGCAGTGACGGCCGTAAGTCCGAGATGCGCGAAAAGAAATTATCATCATCATGAGTAATCAGATGAGAAGTTCGCGCGCACTTCCGGAAAATGCTGGGCTACAATCGCCCAGCTTCGCTGTTTCAAGCGTTGCGCGGCCGATGAGCGTTTTTTTTTTCTTCAGTAACAATTACATGTAGCCAGTTACATTTTTGACCAAACAAGCGATAACAGGCTACGCAACTTTCGACACTTAAGGTTTGCTGAACCACAGTGTCCAAAGGGGTGAAAATGTGTGCGTGGCTTACCTCTTTCGCACAATCAGGGTCCCGCAGGTACGCCTAGATCACCTGAACATGGCAGGCTTGCAGATTTGCACCAAGCTGCCCAAGTAACGCAAAATGTTGCCGTAACGTTCTGTGAATGTGCACAAATGTCGGTACATAACGTTGCCTACATACTGCTAATGTCCGCTTTTTTGATCGCCAGACACCGTTGGGCCGTAACGTTGTGGCAGCGTTGAGCAGCACATTCACGACGTTGACATAACGTTAACGGAACTTCCTGACAACGTAATCTGGATGTTGCCTTAAGTCACTTGAGCTTTCAGGCAACGTACGTGTGTGACGTTCAAGCAACACGCAAGTTACATTGCAGAATATTTATAGACATGCATAACAGCAGTGCTGTCAGCATGCCACGGCATGACAGCACGGCAAACCCCGAAATTTATATTTGCTTGACAGATTATGCAGTCTAGTAGTTTTCATGTTGCATATGCATGAAAATGTGAAACAAGAATTGGTGAAAAACAGCATTGTTTTACGCATATATCTTGTGTATCTTACCACCAAAGGTAACATACAAAGATATCTTGGTAAGATACACAAGATATATACGTAAAACAATGCTGTTTTTCACCAATTCTTGTTTACATTTTCATGCATATGCAACATGAAAACTACTAGAATGCGTAATCTGTCAAACAAACATATATTTAAGGGTTTGCGGTGCTGTCAGCTGTGTCATGCTGACAGCAGTGCTGTACGGGCAGCTGGTTTGTCTTCTACTATAACTATAGTACCAATTCGCCCTAATCCAGAATCTTTAAAGTGTTTCACATGATGGTTTGCCTGACTTGTCTTGCTGTTGTCCATAGCACAGCATATAGATGCTGACTGCAAGTAAAAGTGCATAATGCAAAGCCACAAAGTGGTTCATAAGAACACTTTTTTCATTTTGGCTATAACAGCAAGAGAGCACCATACACGTCCAGTGTGCAGAGTTCTCGTATAAAAGTTCTCACAGCCGAAAAGTAAAAATCTTCCACAAATATTCATTTTCTTTAAACACATCATTTAAGCTTAGGTCACAGAAAAAATTAGTTTCCTTGCTTTTGACTTACTGCTCTAAAAATCACGTGTCGGTAGCTGCATGTGCTTTCAAGAAATTGCAGCCGTATTGGTGGCTTATAGTCATTTGCTCTAGTGCCGTTTCTATGATGTAAGCCACACGTGAACGGGAAAAAATGCACTGTTTTTCATATAGACAAGTAGATATGATCTGTGTGTATCCACTGTGCAGTGTGAATGTGTTCGTTATTTTTATACAGCTGGTATCATGGGGCTTGTGCCTATTCATGATGGCGACTGCTTAATGTTTCCACTTTTAGGGGCATTTGGTGTGCAAGCAGTCGCAAGGTCTTGTGCATTTGGTGCGGAAGAAGGGAATACTTTTATGCGTAACTTTGTCTACTATAGGTAAACCGTTGCAACAATTAGCATTTTCGTCATGCCAATGCTTCTGCTATTTAATTAATATAATTTGTAGCAGTTCTTACCTGTGGAGAAGCACAATAAACATAATTTAACATGGTGTTCCATAGAAAATATTAATTACTGCATAACCACTATACAGCTCCATACCTCACTGTATGATAAAGATGAGTGTTCAGTTGAAAATGAAAATATCTTATAATTGCATGAACGTACACTTGCGAAATGCTACAGCAGCCTGGCATCACATCAATGTCAATATTGGTGACAACCGGCAACGTTCTGGGAGCGTGCTGTTTTGTAACGTTGCTGCATTGATAGCATTTACACGTTAAATTGATGTTTACGTGCAACGTTGACACAACGTGGGTGTCGGGATGTTGCTGTGACATTTATTTGTGACATCACTTGAACGTACAGCTGGCAACGTACATTCAACGTTGAGGTTGGCTGTTTAACGTTGCCTGACATTTGTTACAATCAGGCAACGTTTACACAACGTTCTGTGTTGCTTGGGTGTCTTGGAAGTGGGACCTCTCAGCCTTTCTTTTATAATAATTTTTTTCCTCTCACTCCCTCTGTTTCCAGGAAGCGCTCTTAAGCGGGCTTTATAGGCGGCAAGAGATGCGTCTCAATTCTTCTTCCATGAGTATATAAACTTCTCTGGTATAGACAAAAGTTTTGTCCTAAACGCGTGTGTTTCTCTCTTTCTCATATATAAGTGACTAATATACACCTATTTTTGTGATTGCAACACACGAACAGTATTTTTAGGTGTTCGTACGCAAGGCGTTAGTACGTTGCAACACAGCCCTTCTCTGCAGCACCCACATCGGTAAAGTTTTTAGTGTCGCTGCGAAAAGTCGTCACAAGCAAACGAGGGGAAAACACCGAAGAAAATCTTGAAGAGGGATTGTTAGTGAAGAAAAACAACGTGTGAAGCGCCGCAGAGAACGCAATCGAAAAAGCTTTGAAGCACCGGAAGAATACAACAAACTTCGTCATTGTGCAGGCTCACTACAATGTTTCCTCACGTCTTGCGACGCGCCATATTGAACTGGATTTCGCTTTTTCTTCAACTATTCCCTACCGTGAAATCGAATTTCCTCGCTTCAGTGACTAGATATTTCGACCGAAAATTTGAATGCAAATTCAAAATCCTGTTGCGAAAGACGATTCTTTCTGTGTCGCAATATTTCTGAAGCACTTAGAATGCAAGGCAAGCATCGCGACTCAAGGCAAAGGAAATGAAAAGGAAGTTATGCAAAGACAGGGAGCAAATTCTTGCGCAGCTGAGCTGTGACGGCAGCAGTAAAATGGCATGCATATCTCAAAAAACAGAAAGAAAAAGAAAAAGGCTTGGGCAGACCTTCTTCTTTTTTCTGCTGTAAAACTTTCGCAACAATTTTACAGCGCATCAGCAATGCAGGAATTTCTGTTTCATGACCCGAATTCACAATGCATTTCTTTTGCAAGAGCTGTTAGCAATCGGTAGTCGGCGTTCTCTAATATTATGCCCAGCCTCTAAATTCCCTGATACCTGCTCTCACGTACAGTCCTACCCTAAGAACATCTTTCTGAATGCAGGCACATATCCTAATGGAAAATTCAAGTTTCAAGTTTCATTGATGTGATGGTTAGCCACAAGACGCTTCCCCGTCAAAAATTATTTGGTGCCCCCCCCCCCCCCCCCCCGGGCAATGCCAGCCAGTTCGTTTGGTCTAAAAGTCACCACCTTAACAGTTCAAGAGTGGTTCTGGCGTAGTTTAGAAAAGCCAATAGTCATGCAGCAAACAGAGGGCCGTGTCGTTCGACGTCCAACAAAGAAGCTTGAACAGAAGTTAAGGAGCACGCAAGGATCGATGGAACAAAATATGATTGGCGTTGGTTAAGAGATAGGAAGACATCGGTGTGGAGTAGAGAGACAAGTGGAGAGAGATACATTTATGGTGTTAGAAAAGCTGGGACGTTGGCCGGAATCACAGTTGTTACCATGCTAATCAGCATTGAGGGAGGGCATGTAAAATGAGAAAGAGGGAAAAGTGTTGATGATGTGGCGCATATGGTGGTGAATGAACTTTAACAGTGATGACTCGTCAATGTCTCAAATCTAGACCACTCTAGCGCATGAATTTAATGACAGCCTTTAGAACATCACGCCAACTACAA
>NW_023606457.1:15000-60001 GCF_013339745.2 Dermacentor silvarum
CTAGCGTAACTTACAACCCTTTCTAGTCCGTCAGTCCTCTGCACAAGCACGGCGCCGAGTCCTACGCTGCTTGCGTCGGTGTGGACTTCGGTATCGGCGTTTTCGTCGAAATGCGCAAGTATTGGCGGCGATTGCAGGCGTCGCTTCAGTTCTTCGAATGCTTCGACTTGCGGCGTCTCCCACTTGAACTCGACGTCGGCCTTCGTGAGATACGTCAGTGGCTCAGCGATCCGTGAAAAATTCTTGACGAAGCGCCTGTAATAGGCGCACAGTCCAAGAAATCTACGCACTGCCTTCTTGTCAGCGGGCGGAGGAAAGTTGGAGATGGCCGCAGTTTTCTGAGGGTCGGGGCGCACTCCAGACTTGTTGATGACGTGGCCCAAAAACAAGAGCTCCTCATATGCGAAGCGGCACTTTTCGGGCTTTAACGTGAGTCCGGAGGTTTTGATTGCTTGAAGAACTGTTTCAAGGCGCCGCAGGTGTTCTTCGAAGCTTGAGGAAAACACAACGACGTCGTCCAAATACACGAGGCAAGTCTGCCACTTCAAGCCTGCCAGTACTGTATCCATGACGCGTTGGAAAGTCGCAGGTGCCGAGCAAAGACCAAACGGCATGACCTTGAACTCGAACAGTCCGTCTGGTGTTATAAAGGCAGTCTTCTCCCGGTCTCTCTCGTCGACTTCGATTTGCCAGTAGCCGGTTTTGAGGTCCATCGACGAAAAATACTTTGCGTTGTAGAGTCGATCCAAGGCGTCGTCAATCCGTGGGAGGGGGTATACGTCCTTCTTCGTGATCTTGTTGAGGCGACGATAATCGACGCAGAAACGTAGGGTTCCATCCTTCTTCTTCACTAACACCACGGGGGACGCCCACGGACTCTTTGACGGCTGGATGATGTCGTCGCGTAGCATTTCGTCGACTTGTTGCTTTATGGCCTCGCGTTCGCGCGCCGAAACTCGGTACGGGCTCTGACGAAGTGGGCGGACATATTCGTCGGTTATGATGCGGTGCTTGGCGACAGGGGTTTGTCGAACTTTTGACGACGACGAGAAGCAGTCCTTGTACTGCAGGAGCAGAGCTTTTAGCTGTTCTTTCTTATGATTGGGAAGGTTCTGATTGACGTCGAAAGTCGGTTCAGGCACCACAGCCACCGCCGAAGGCGCACCAGAATCCGTGAATGCGAAAGCACTGCTGGCTTGTACTATTTCGTCGATGTGGGCGACCGTGGTTCCTTTGTTAATGTGCTTATATTCGTGGCTGAAGTTCGTAAGCATCACTCTTGCTTTTCCTTCACATAGTTCAGCTATGCCTCTAGCGACGCAAATTTCACGGTCGAGCAGTAAGTGATGATCGCCCTCGACGACGCCCTCCATGTTTGCAGGCACTTCGGTACCGACGGAAATCATTACGCTGGAGCGAGGCGGAACAGTGACTTGTTCTTCAAGCACATTTAAGGCATGGTAACCGATGTTTGTATCCGGTGGTATCGCTTTGTGCGTTGAAAGCGTTATCGACTTGGACCTTAAGTCGATGACTGCACCGTGTTGGCTTAGAAAGTCCATGCCTAGAATGACATCCCTGGAGCATTGCTGCAGGATTACGAAGCTCGCGGGGTAAGTGCGGTTGTTAACCGTGACTCGTGCTGTGCAGATTCCAGCCGGCGTTATTACGTGGCCTCCCGCTGTCCGGATATCGGGTCCTTGCCAGGCAGTCTTCACTTTCTTCAACTTGGCGGCGAACGCGCCACTGAAGACGGAATAGTCGGCTCCAGTGTCGACGAGAGCGGTGACGTTATGGCCATCGATTAGTATGTCTAGGTCGGTAGACCGTCGTCTGGCGTTACGGTTAAGTCGTGGCGTCGGATCACGACTGCGTCGGCTTACTCTGCTGCTGCTACGTCGCGTCGGAAGGTCTTCTTTCAGCGGCGAAGTGTTGTCAAGGCTGTTGCTGGGCGGCGTACTGATATGTCGTCGTGATGATTCGCGAATATTCTTCGTCGGCGGCGGAGGATCTTCGGAATTGCGTCGTACAGCAACCGCACCTCCATCGGTTGCTGTCTTTAGTTTCCCGGATAGGGGCTCACAGACCGGCCCCGGGCTGGGCCAGTGTATGGTCGGCGCTGCGGCGACAGGTAACGTCCCTGGTGACGGTGAGCGTGAGGGTCGTCGTGGCTGCCACTGGGCTCCGGCGAGGTAGTCAGCGATGTCGCGTGGTCGCTCGCCAACCTGTGGACGTGGCGCGTTGACGGCGAACCCTCGTAGGCCCATCTCGCGGTATGGGCATCGGCGGTAGACATGGCCGGCTTCCCCGCAGTGATAGCAGAGCGGGCGGTGGTCGGGGGCGCGCCAAATGTCCGTCTTCCTCTGGTAGCTGCGCTGGGCGACGGGCGGGCGTGCTGGCGGCGGCGGCGGTGGACGACGGAACTGCGGCGTTACGGGGCCCTGGCGCGAGCGCGGAGGGGGGCCTTGACGACGGGCGACGGCGGCGTAGGTCATCGCTTGCGGCTGCGGTTGAGGCGATGCCGGAACTTCTGGCACTTCCAGTGACCGCTGAATCTCTTCTTTAACTATGTCAGCGATCGAAGTCACCTGAGGCTGCGACCTTGGGAATAATTTCTGCAGCTCTTCCCGTACAACCGCTCTGATCGTCTCGCGCAGGTCGTCGGCGCCTAGCGCTTGAGCTTCGGCGTAGTTTGTCAGTGCACGGCGGTTGTATTGCCTGGCTCGCATTTCAAGCGTCTTTTCGATCGTTGTGGCCTCCGAAACAAATTCTGCCACACTCTTGGGCGGGTTGCGCATCAATCCGGTGAATAGATGCTCTTTGACGCCCCGCATCAAGAACCGAACCTTCTTTTCTTCAGACATTTCGGGGTCGGCGTGGCGGAAGAGGCGAGTCATCTCCTCCGTGAAGATCGCGATGTTCTCGTTCGGCAATTGTACTCTGGTTTGCAAGAGAACCTCGGCCCTTTCCTTTCGTACGACACTCGTGAAGGTCCTCACGAAGTTCTCACGAAATAGGTCCCAAGTCACTAGAGTGCTCTCTCTGTTCTCAAACCAGGTCCGAGCAGCGTCATCCAAAGAAAAATAGACATGACGTAGCTTGTCGTCGTCGCTCCATTTGTTGAACGTCGCGGTCCTCTCGTATGTCTCAAGCCAGGTTTCCGGGTCTTCAGCCGATGATCCACGGAAGGTCGGTGGCTCCCGAGGTTGTTGCAGCAGGATGGGGGACGCTGGGGCTGCCATTGGGGTCGTTGACTTGGCATTGATCGCTGTGGTCTTCTCGGGAAGAAGTCCGTACTCCGGCAGAAGTCCTTGCTGCCTGCGGCTAGCTCGCTGGTCCTTGGCGACGCTGGTGTTGTCCTCCGGTTTCGGGCTTGGATCGCGGCTTTGTGGGGGCGTTCGCTGCATGAACGCAATAGCACCTCCACCAGACGTCACGTAGTAGTGACGGTGAAGAAAACAGTCGTAAAACTGTGTGTGACGAAACTGATTCTTTATTGGGCGAACCTGTGCCCACAAAAGAAAGCTACACTCGAAGCACAACGATAGCGGCGAACACAGTCGGCGATCGTCGAAAATCTGATCAGCGGCGAAACGCGTCGGCTTTTATACCTGAGTCATCGAAGGTTCCAGATTAATCCCTGATGCCCGCGTGTCTTCCAGAAAGTTCTAGACAATTCGCGTCGGTCATACAATCAGATAACATAAGCGTCAGTGAAGACAGGCAACGGAAAGAAGCATCGATAACGTTCTAGAAACTTCCGATACAGGCGCGTCCTGCGCCGAGCGATCACGTTTAACGTTTGTGAGCCGGTGAAGAGCGGTCACCGGTAAAAGATAAAGAAGTACACGTGGCACTATACTGTTACTGTGCGTATTTATTGACGCAGTTTAATAAACAGGCTCAAGTAAGCGAAAATTTGCTTTCGAATTTTGATTATAGTTACGTACTTCTGGAAGAAGCCGACTGTCGTCTGCTCACGCTAGGCCACGGCCGCCGGCGTAGGAATTAAACTTTGGCCACCCGGCATATCGGTTCCGTAGCCGTCGGGTCTCGCTAATTTCGACTAGTTTTCAACACTCAACTAGTCTCGAGCCATGGCAAACTTAAGGTGAGGCCACACGCACGCTTGCCAGCGCGTGCTCACTCCTGGCTGCTCCTGGTTAGACGCCTTGGAGACTTCGCTTCGTATTGCCTCCAAATGCGCAAGTTGGATGTGGCTTCGTTGGTCAAGCTGGTGCACGACAAAGTCGGTCCTCTTCACGTACGTAGCACAGCCAGACAGGAACATCACATTCTTCTCCAGAAGCTTCTCCATCACATTCTTCTCCATCACAGTCATCACATTCTTCTCCAGAAGCTTAACCACTATGGTATTAGGGGTAACGCACACTCCTTAATGTCATCGTACCTACGACACCGCTCACAATATGCAGAAATTAACGGACACGCATCTTCCTCGAGACAGATTAATTTAGGTGTACCTCAAGGCAGCATCCTGGGCCCATTTTTATTTCTTTTATACATCAACGACATCATCAGCGTTGATGAGACGGTAAAGTACATTATCTACGCTGACGACACGAGCATTTTCTTCTCTGGTCGCTCCGCTGTTGATTTAGTAAATCATGCAAACATGGCTCTTGAATCAATTCACGAATGGTCTCTACGAAACTACCTGGGTTTAAATGCCGCAAAAACGAAAGCTCTGATGTTTCATCCGCGTCATAAGGTGTGCCACATGCATCCGCTATTTATTAATGGTATATCGCTTGAATACGTTGAGTCCTTCAAAACTCTAGGCGTCTTTTTTTAGATGCGGAGCATCTTATAGCGGTGGCCTGTCCCGCGGCGTCGTTGGCGTCGGTGTCGGCGTCGGCGTCCGTCCGCACCTCTCCTCATTCTCTCCACGCCAGCTGTGCGATAACGCCTCTCTCCCCCTCTCCACGCCATCTGTTCGATAATGCGCTTCTCTCTCCGTGTCTTCGTCCGCCACCTGTGCGATAGCGCGCGCATGCGCGCCTCTCTCTCTCCTCCTCCTCTCCGCGCCAGCTGCTTATATGAACCCGGTGCATGCGCCGCTGCCTCAGTTGCTGCTTCGGTTTAGTCACGCTGTGCCGTCCGATGCGCTGAATGGACGCCAACGAATCTGTCAACGAACTGTCTGGCACATCTTCAAACAGCAGCAGCCAGTTCATTAACAGAACCGCGAGCACCTCTGAAGACAAGGCTGCGCAGAGAAGAGCTCGCGACGCAGAACGTAAACGTCGGCGACGCGCAGCGGATCCAGATTCAGTTCGCCAACGCGAAGCCGCTTCGAAACGTCAGCGTCGAGCAGCGGATTCCACACTTCGAGAACGCGAAGCCGCTTCGAAACGTCAACGTCGAGCAGCGGATCCTGAGCTTCGAGAACGGGAAGCCGCGTTGGTTCGTGAACGTCGAGCAGCAGAACCTGAGGTTCGGGACCGTGAAGTTCAACGTAAACGTACGAAGCGAGCGGCGGAACCCGACCTTCGAGAACGGGAAGCCGCGTTGGTTCGTGAACGTCGAGCTGCAGAACCTGAGGTTCGGGACCGTGAAGTTCAACGTAAACGTACGAAGCGAGCGGCGGAACCCGACCTTCGATAACGTGAAGCCGCGTTGGTTCGTGAACGTCGAGCAGCGGATCCTGAGCTTCAGCAACGTGAAGCAGCGTCGGTTCGAGAACGTCGAGCAGCAGCACGGCGTTCACGCGATGTGATGGTGACCAACGCAAGTTAACACGTAATAAAAACGTAATAACACCAAGTTAACAACGTTAATAACAACATAATTAACGCCGTTATAACGACCGCGATGCTCCGCATCAGCCCATGGTTCCCCTCGGGAAGATGGTGTAATTTTTTTTTCTGCCACCATGTCATGGGATGCAAACGTTGATTTCCTGGTTAAAAAACTTTCACGTACTATTGGATTCCTGCAGCGAAATTGTTCAGTGTTTCCGGTTAACACAAATCTACGTCTTTATAACGCGCTATTCTCTTCCACTCTGAACTATGGTGCTCTTGTGTGGGGCACAACCACAAATGCTAATATTACGAAATTTTTTTAAATGCAAAAGCGAATTATTAACTTAACTTGTAAGATGCCCTACTTGTCCCATACATCTGAATTGTTTGCGAAATTACGCATAGGAAGGGTTCCATCACTTTACGAATACAGGTTTTCCGTCACTACAAATTATGCACAAGAAAACAGGACAACGCCTTGCAACACATAGCCAATCTTAAGATCAACGCAGTTGCATATAACACACGTAATCCGGAACAGTGGGAGGTAGCACGAAATCGTACTAACTATGGTAAACAGTTGCTTCGATGCCAGCTACCTTCACTGTTGAACCGGTTACAAAAAAAAAAAAAATGGTGTCGAAATAGCACATGGCAAGTGCTTCGTGACTTGTTCTTGTAAATTTTCTATAACATTGCTTGATTTCATTCGACTGTGTATTTGCACCAATCCTTCCAATGTTTCCGCTTTTTCTCTCTGTTGCCTTATTTCATAATTTGTTTAATGTAGCTAAAACTGTTTACATCAGGTTCCTGTTATCCTAATGTTTAACAATCTTCTACCAACATGTATAATTATTCCTGTGTATATATTGTTTTTCATTTCTTATTCATTTTTTTTCTTGTCCTACGCACTGTCCGTTGCTGTCATTCTAAGGGGGCTGTCACCCCGTCAAGCTACTCATTGCAGTAGCTTTTTCTGACTGCTCTTTTCTTTCTTGGAAAGACAAATAAAGTAAATCAAATCAAACATATGAGCGCACACTCTAGCCCTGTCGTGCAAAATGAAACGCTGCAGTCGTCCATGTAGAAATGGTCTACTACGTAGCGTAGATACCGCGGCCGCGACGAGTCCACTGGCTGAGCGCACTGCGGCTCTCTGAGGACAACCGCGTTTCGCGCATCGCAGGGGCCAAAATCCGAAATAGCGGTGTCTACGTGAACATCCAAAGTAAAATTTGAAATCCGCGCCATGTCAGTAGGCGGAGCGTTGTGGGCACGCCCCGCTCCGGCGTAGCCTTCGCAATGTAAATCATTGAAGAAGGAGCACCGCGGAAGGGCTGCCAATGACTCCGCTTCTGCTGAACGCATTGACGAACTTTTTGCGGCAACGTATTTCTGAAATAGCCTAAATGCATTTCTCGACTTCAATAAAGAGTGGTTCAGGGCCCCTTTAATGGAGCCTATGACAACGTAGACAGGGAATTCTTATGGAATATTCTCAAGCACGAAGGCATGGATGGCGATTTCGTGGAGCTGCGGAGGGCGATATGTAGAGACAACAGAGGGCAAATTGTATGGGAAGGCCGAAAATATAATCAAGTGGTGGAAATTCACCGAGGACTGAAGCAACTATGATCTCTGTTTCCATTGTTGTTCACGCTTTATGTTAATAAGGGCATAGAAATACGACTGGAAAACATTGAATTGGGGTTTGATTGTTTTATTTGTCTTATATATGTAATGTGCAAATGGTGCAACATAAGGCCCACAAACTGATGTATGCAGATGACATAGCGCTACTCGCGGACCACGCAAGGGATTTACAAAGACTTGCGACTATTTGTGGCAACGCAGCAACCAATGGAGGCCTTAAATATAGCGCAGAGAAATCGGGTGGTATCTTTAATGAAGAGACGAGTAATTTCATGGTGTCCGTTCAACAGCAAGTCACAACCATGGTCAGGCAATATTGTTACGGGGAGAAATGAAATGTATTTACAATATATATACAGTTACAGGGTTGTAGCTCAGTGCGCAGGGTAACACCATCTACCGATCTCCGAGACACTTTAACCACCTCTTCACCTCCCAACGTCATTTTGTCCACAGCGGCACAAACTCGTACGTGACATTATCCCCCGGCGGCAGTAGCATCGTCTCGATGCTTCTTAGGGTGTCGAATCAGTGGGCGCGTTATAGGTCTTTAGTCGCGAAATGTGGACGATATCAGTTCGTAGTGGGGTAGAAGACGTCGAAGTCACAGGGGTTGTGAGGCTGGTGGCTTGGCGAAGAACTCGGTATGGCCCAACGCATCGCGGCAGCAGTTTTTCGCAAAGGCCGACGCGACGGGAGGGTAATGTTGCGTCCCGAAACGGCCGGGCGCATTCTTTGATTGTTTCCCATCGAGGCAGGCCCTTTCATCAGCGTCGCCCAGACGGCGACAGCGCCCGACACCGACGAGACGGGCAAACAAGCGCCCCAACTCGACAGTGCGCATTCTTTGGGTGCTTCCCCTGATGCCAACCCCTTCATCAGCGGCCGCCTACCTGGCGACGGGGCCCGACACCGGCAGTGACGCGATGACAAAGAAGCTCACTTAGAAGCGACCGACCACAACAGCCACCCTTCGTTAGAAGCGGGGATTAGCGTGAAGGCCATTCTCCCGACCCTGGTAAGAAGACCGTCGGAGGGCAAGAAACTAAGTCACCGACTTTCGTGGAAGGAGTGTGAACCCCCTGTTTCCGGATTGCCTCGTTCTTGCTTCGAAGGTGCAACAGTTGAGGCGGAGTTCAGTGAACAATACGACCCCTCTGATTGGCCCCATCAAGGTCATCTGATTCCCTAGTCGGGTCAACTAGGGAAGGCGAATGTTTTATAAGGAGACACCTTGCGTGCAGTGGCGTGTCCTGGCGTGTTCTGATATGTGCTCAGACATGTGGTGAGCTGATACTTTCAAAGTGCTCTCCCATGGAGTGGACTTCCATATTTGGAGCCACTGTAAGTGTGTAGAATAAACCCTCTTTCTCTCGCTCCCGGACGTACTCATCCCTTTGGCTGAAGGATCACCGGCCTAAAATCTACCCGAGTCTCAACAGTAACCAAAGCAGGACAAGAGACCCAGGGCTGGGGTGCAATGCAGGATGCGCCGAGTTTCTCGTTCGCACGAGTTTTACCCGAGTTTGCTCGATGGCAGTCAGTGAACGGAGATAGCAAGGAACGTGCAAAAACAGCACGCAAAAAGAAATGTTGAGATAAAGCCGCGTATGAGCGCACCCTGCGCTGCACAGTGCTTCCGCGCTTCAAGCACAGAAGACTACGCAGCAAAACGCGCCAGCGCCGCGTCAAGGGCGTGCCTCCTCTTTCGGGCATTATCTTTCAATCCTCCGTCGAACGCGAACAGGGCACATGCGGTGCATTCTTGCACCTACACTTTCCCTCAATCGAATACTTTAAAATACAACAAATAAAATGACGAACATTTTACTTTTAATGTATGGGTTTTTCGTTTGGAATGCTATAAATGTTTGATGACAAACAGGGATAGAGCGAATTATTAAATTTTGCACTTTTTTTGCCGCGAGTGGCCACAGTGAGGCGAGTGAGTGAGTCAGTACGAACTTTATTGAGGTCCTGAGGAGAAAGAATTAAAGCGGGGCCGGAGGCCCCGCCAATCGATCCGGTGGCTCCACCCAGGTCGGGGCCGGTAGACAGAGTCCTTCGGCGACGGCCCGGGCCCTCTGGACAGCCATGAGCTGAGCGATAAGCTCTGTACTTCTGAGCGCTGAATCCCAGGAGGACTGGTCAGGAAAGTCCGTGCCCGCGTTGGCAGGGCACAGCCAGAGCATGTGTTCGAAGTTGTATTCGTGGCCGCAGTGTGGGCATGCAGTAGGAAAGTGGATTGATCCTGCTTAGTGTTGTGGGTGTGATGTATGTCCTAGTCTGCAACTGTCTGTAAGTGACAGCCTGTGCTTTTTGAGGTTTTGGTGAGGAGGAGGAAAAATTCTTCGTGCTAACCTATGATTTGAAGTGATTTCGTGGTATGATACTAGCGGGTCTTTGTTGTCTAAATCCCCCCAGGCTGGGTTGAAGCGAGGGGGCGGACCGCAGACGCGGAATGTGAGTTCTCGCGCCTGTTGGTGTGCCCCCTCGTTCGGATTACAGTCAGGAGGTCCGGAAATGTTGCCCATGTGGGCCGGGAACCATGTGATGTGTGGGGACGTGAGGTTATCTCCTCCCGTTTCTTGGAAGATTTTGTTGACCACCGTAGCTGCTTTCCTAGAGACGAGGGCCGCCGAGAAGGTTCTGATGGCTGTTCTTGAGTCCGAGTAAATGACGGAGGCTTCTTTGCAGCTTCGAAGGGCCACCGCGATGGCCATTTCTTCTGCTTCGTCAGTGAAGTTGGTAACCACCGTGGCTGCGTTGACGAGTGATCCATGGGCGTCCACCACAGAGACCGCGTATGCGCCTCGATTCCAATATCTGGCCGCGTCAACGAAGAGGACTTGCGTTTCGTTACGATTAATGTTGCCAAGGATTGCCTTCGCTCTCGCTTTTCTCCGCCCTTCGTTGTGGGTCGGGTGTATGTTTCTTGGGATTGCATCAGCGGTTATTGACCTCTTGGCATTTGTGCATAGTTGCGACTTCTCTGGTGGCATGAAGAGGGGCTGTATGTCTGCTTCTAGTAATATCTCGATGCCCGCCTTTGTGAGTGAGAGCCGACTAATTTGGGCGTTTCGCTGTGCTTCAAAGAGTTCTGTTGCCGTGCTGTGTAGCCCCAATTGGAGGAGTCGTTCCGTGCTAGTGTTTCTAGGGAGGCTTAGGACCTTTTTCAATCCTGTTCTGATTAGTGTGTCGATTTTGTTCAGCTCCGTCTTCTTCCAGTTGAGGAAGGGAGCGGCGTAAGTTACGTGGCTGATGAGGAAAGCGTGAAATGCTTTCATGAGGTTGTCCTCTTTCAGTCCGAAACTTACAAGCGGATACATTGTAGAGGGTCGCATTCACGAGGGAGTTCATACGGTGAGCAGTCGCCAGGGACGCTGCAGTGCTATCCTTGATAAAGCCTGTCATGGCAATGATCTTTCCATTCCCTGTCTATTAGGGGAATGGCAAGGCAGCGCTGCGGCATGGTTGTTCACCGCAGGTGCTTAACTGAGGCGGCTATTAAGGCCGCCGCTTTACCAACTGAAACGACACTCTAGCTATAGAGACGGGAGCAACGGTTGTCACTGCAAAATGGCTGGGCGGTATTCTAGGGTCCGTAGTGACGCAGCACAGTGAAAATGTGCCCAATTATCTGCGTGCGCGAAGTCTTCGCGATTCAGTGCGAAGAAGAGCGTGCTGTCCAGCGACACAATTCATCGCTTGTCATCGCTTGCCCAGTGAAGGTGCCTCCGTGCGCATATACGCAGAGTTTGAGTGTGTTGTTCGCTCCAATGTGCTTACCGATTGCCTCTGCTGCTGAGCTAACAGAGATCGCAGATGGATATAGTAATGACAGCGCAGCAATCGCATTTTGGCGGGTGAGGGCTCTTGTGTGCAGTTAGGAAATTAGACTTCGAACGCAGGAAGGGGTTCCAACTGTTTAGTGTGCCGTACTTGTGGTGAAAAATGCCATCGCACTGGGTCTCAAAAAGCGAGCGTTTCTCGACGCTGACCGTGTTTGCGATACTGCGGGTCCGATACATCACTGATGACAGAGCAGCCATCACAAACAACAGCTGCGATACATTGACGTTGTGAAAACATTACGCAGTGCTCAGCATCGTCGTCCACCATGGCGCAGCGACGCCTTGCAAGCAGCTACACTGTCGTGCCGATAATTATCTGCTGTGTGCTACGTCACTACAATGAAGACAATGAACCGTGTTGTGGGGCTATCACAGCTTAAGAAGATATATGCATAAGCCAGCGCAAGTCGCCACTTTGTTTTTGATAGTGGTTCTCAGCACATCACCGATGACAGTGTGCTGTGCGTATTTTCCGTCGAGGGTCAAGATTGTTGATGCCTCTCCGTACCGCACTAGGTCGCTGTTGCCGGTAAATAAGTTGGGCGTGGCCCAACCGTGGTGGGTGCGTACAAGAGTTACATGCCTCGCGCGGGGCGTGACCTACGGTTTTGATTGACAGGCGAACTCGTGCCAAACTCGTACATCCCGAAACTCCCCTCTAGTTGAGCTCACGAATATGGCGGCGGCAGCAGCAGCCTGTGTCATCGCATCCAGCGGCAACAAGCGTCAATATGACCGTCTGGACCCTTTCTGCATGTCCGACGTAGACTTTCAGCGTCATTTTTGCCTTTCCAAAACGTAAGTGCGCTGGCTGTGTGACGAGTTAGGCGAAGGCCCTCGTCTGCGGAGACAGCGTGGCGGGCAAATTATGCTTTTCCAGCACAGACTGGTGTGACTAGGCTGCGGAGGAAAAGTTCGTGCGATCGCTTCGGCTCCCTCCGGCTTCAAGCGCTGTTCTTCCACCGCGCCCCAGCCCCAGGTCAGTTCCGGTGTCGGCATTGGAGTACTGGGACACCTGCGAGCACCTAGGATTCAACCCGGAATAACCAACCTGCGAAGGCGAAGTGGTCACATTATATAAGAAGACTCAGAATGGACGCCGGGCTGCGTTCTAGTGTAACAGTTGCCGAAAGCAGTTTTCGCAGTTATACGGTGCCCATGCACTGCACGGGCACAGAGGTGAAGGACATTACTTCGCCAACACGGTCCACCTCGGCCGTCCGAACGACCACCCCTCCAGGCGGCAAATGATTTGGCTCACGTACTGCGTGAGCAAAAGCGTATACATATGGCTGTTGAAGCAGATGACCGGCGACAATTGTTTCCTCTATCGGAGCACATCATCGCCGACTGCAGGAAATACCTCCGTGAGGTCGCGAGGGACGAACTGCTGGCGCGACCTCCGCTCGGTGGCGCCGGGAAGATAGCGCAAATTGACGAGTGCCTTCATCGTGGCGAGCAAAAGTACAGTCGAGGCCGGCTATAACGACGGGCGGCAACTTTTCACCGAGCCGCCAAAATTACGGCGGTGTTAAAGATGGTGGCCCATGGGTCTTCCGCATGGTCTGCGCGACCAGAGGGGTGCTGCGACTTTTCAAGGTCGACCGACGAAAGGCGGTGACGCTAGGCGCCATTATTGCAGCCAATGTTCAACCGGGGACCATTGTTCATAGTACCGAATTGTCCGCATACAACTGTATCCCAAATTTAGCAGATGCTAACGGGGCTGTGCCTCAATGTGCATTGGCAGACAGTCAACCACAGTGTGGACTTTGTGGACCCCATCACGGGCGTCACACGCAAAAAAAAAGAAAATTATTATCAAAAAGTGAAGCGCCACCTCGTCAGCGGTGGGTACAGGGTAACTGCACCAATCCTGGAGTCCCGGCCAGGGTCATTGCCGAGGATCTCGAAAGAGTTTTCTCCGGCGATGGACCCCTGGCAGCCTAGCCCCGGGCACCAACAGCCATAACCGTTGGACAAATAAAGTTTATCCAGCAGGGATGGATGTGATGGCAGTCAATGGCCACGTGCGCAGCAAATACACTTTCTTGCGGTTGTTAGAAGCCATCGCAAGGCGCTAGCCAGTATGAAGGTGCATCACAAAATAAAAGAAAATAAAGCGTACTTTTCTTACCCATTGATTTCCGTCATTACTGCGTGCTTACACGCTAAGCGCGCGGCAAATCATTTCTGTGCTAGCCGACGCTCAGTTCGTCTCGCAACCTTACTTTAGCGCGAGAAACGAGTGATCTGTTGAAAGACCAGTGTGAAAACCAGGTGCACACAAATCTGTGCTCGGAACTTTGAGCGTAAGCACGTTGCGAGCCGCACCAATTCAATCCAGAGGAAAGAGAAGGAGCAACGAGCGATCTGTTGAAAGCTTAGTGCGAAAACCAAGCGCACATCAATCTGTGCTCGGAAATGCTAGCGCAAGCACGTATTGAGCCGTGCCAATCCAATCAAGCGGAAAAAAAGGGAGGGTGAGCGTCCACTCGTGGTATAACGCGAAACGTATTAAACTACAAATTAGTCTAATACACCTTCAGCGTACATCTTGTAAACTTTAAAATGGTTATAAACCACGTTAATGTGAGTAATATTATTGCAATAAATACATTTATTTTATAACTTGGATAGCGGGCCCTTATGTAGCCGCCCAGATTTGTAGGACACGGAAAATGTGTACTCTTGCAGGCGTAAAGCCCAGCGGTCAAGACGGCCTGTCGGTTCTCTGCGTGAGGATAGCCAACATAAGGCATGGTGATCTGTCACGTCGGTGAATTGTCGACCGAACAATTAAAGCGGAACTTAGCAATGGACCAAACAAGGGCCAAGCATTCACGTTCTGTTATGGAGTAGTTTCGCTTTGGTGCTGAAAGAAGATGGCTAGCTTACGCAATGCCGCGATTGGTGTCCCGCTGTCGTTGGGACAAGATAGCGACAATGCCATGGCCGCTTGCATCAGTGCGAACTTCTGTGTAGGCATGCGGATCAAAATAACCCAACACGAGTGGATTAATAAGGCGACTGATAAGCGTTGAAAATGCTGCAGCCTGGTCGGGTCCCCAACGAAAAGTGGTGTCCTTTTTGAGGAGGTCTGTGACAGGACGAGCGATTTCGGCAAAGTTCTGAATAAAACGGCGAAAATAGGCCGAAAACACCCCTAGAAAGCTTGGGACATCGGTAGAAGAACGCGGAAGTGGAAACTCACTGACGGCACGAACTTTGTCGGGATCAGGCTGGATGCCAGTGGCGTCAACCAAGTGACCAAGTACTCGTATTTGGCGTTGGCCGAACTGACATTTTGCAGAATTGAGTTGTAGGCGGGCTCGTCGAAAAACATCAAGGATAGCTGAGAGGCGGTGGAGCTGACTCTCAAACGTCGGTGAAAAAACAATGACGTCATCAAGGTAGCAGAGGCATGTGGTCCATTTCAATGCGCGCAGAAGACAGTATCATGCGCTAGAAGGTAGCAGGGGCATTACGCAGTCCGAAAGGCATCACTTTAAATTCGTAGAGACCATCTGGGGGGACGAATGCGGTCTTTTCGCGATCTCGTTCATCCACTGCGATTTGCCAGTAGCCAGAACGCAAATCAATAAACGAAAAATAACTGGCACTGTGTAAGCAGTCCAGCGCGTCATCAATACGCAGAAGCGGATACACGTCCTTGTGGGTAATCTTATTGAGGTGACGATAATCGATCCAAAATATCCAGGTGTTGTCCTTCTTTTTTAACCAAAACGACAGGTGACGCCCACGGACTGCAGGAAGGCTCGACAATATCTTTGGAGAGCATTTTATCCATCTCCGTTTGGATCACCTGGCGTTCAGCCGCAGACTCCCGGTAGGGCCTCCGGTGTATAGGAGGAGCGTCACCAGTGTGGATTGGATGGGTGACGACACGGGTTCGACCTAGCGGGCGATTGCCAAAATCCCATTCCCATCACGGCTGCTGTACAGCCATTAGCTACTCGGACGGCAGGCGACTCAGCAGGTGTCAGGACTTTACGGAGACGGCTACGAAGATCTGATCGCATAACCGACACCTGAGCGTCAGTATCGATGAGGGCTTTAACGGGTACATCATCAACAAAAATTTCAACAAGGTTCGGTCGAGCAGCAGGGGTCAGCAGAGGTTTTGCAGTCCGAGTTGTCACTGCAGCCTCACCTCCGGGGGCTGCATTGCTTAGTTTTCCGAGAAGCGGCCCGCGTAGGACGGGGACGAGAGACGTCGAGGTGTAGGCGAACGGGACTGACGGCGTTGCGGCGAGGGCGAGCGGCTAGTGGTGTTTCCCCGAGAAGGAAGGCCGGCATGGTTTGGTTCAGAAAGGGGCGACAGAGGCCGAGGGTCTCGGTCGAAGCGGCGATCAGCATATGGTCGAGGCGAAGAGAACCAGCGGCTACTACGGCAGTAGCGGGAGATGTGACCGACCCGGGAGCAAGCAAAGCAAATTGGCCTGTCATCCGGTGTTGGCCACTCAGAGGGGTTCCGATATCGATTCGGAAACGACTGTCGAGGTGCAGCAGAGGAAATCACAGGAGCGGTAGGGGTGGGACGGGGACGGACGGCTGACTGGATGTCCATGTTTGCAATTTCTTGGTGGACAACAGTTTGAATGAGCGAGATGGTTATGTTGTCGATTTGTCATGCGTATAGGGACAGTGAGAACATGGAGCCATAGCCTCAAGTTCGCGCCGGATGACCTGTGTCAAGCTTGGCGTTGTAGGCGGATGTGATGCCGGAGGGTCGTTGCAGGAGGAAGTGGCAGCCGTATTCGGAAGTCGCTCGACGCCTTGAACGATGCGTTTGCTCTTCGCTTGCTCAAAATTCCGGCATTCCTTAACGATGGAATCAACCGTTTAGCAGTTCGAGGTTGAACGCATCGTCCGCGGTGCCCTTCAAGATGTGTCCAACCCTATCCACCTCCAGCATGTCCGCGTCAGCTTTACGGCAGAGAGCCAGAACGTCTTGAATATACGCGACGTACGATTCGGTTGATGTCTGGGCGCGTGACGCTAGCTCTTGCTTGGCCTCCATTTGACGTCCCACAGGTCTCCCGAAAAGATCGCGTAGCTTTTCCTTGCAGGAGTCCCAGCTTGTAATGTCGGTTTCATGCGTCTCGAACCATACCTTCGCAGTTCCTCCCAAGTAAAAAATCACGTTGGCCAGCAAAAATGTGGCATCCCACTTGTTGTGCCTATCGACGCGCTCATACGACGCCAGCCAGTCTTTGACGTCGACCTCGCCAGTTCCAGTGAAGATTGATGGGTGACGTAGCTGGGTTAGCCCTACTTCCGCTGGTACCTGAGCTGCGGAGGCAGCGTCAGTAGCCATAACAGCGGAACCGCTGTGACGCCCGCTGCGAAGATACAGGGCCGGCTTGTGGCGAGATTACCCCGCACTTCCACCAAAATGTTACGGGAAGAAAAGAAATGTACTTACAATGTATATACAGTTACAGGGTTGTAGCTCAGTGCCCAGGGTAACACCATCTACCGATCCCCGAGACACTTCAACCTCCTCTTCACCTCCCGACGTCATTTTGTCCACAGCGGCACAAACTAGTACGTGACAATATAAATACCTCGGCGTCTATGTAAACGAAAGAAAGACTTATTTAAGCACCTACCAAGATAATCTGAAAACAAAGGGGAAGCGAAATGCAGCTCTAACGAAACATAGAGCACTGTGGGGCCGCAATAAGTATGAGGTAATGCGTGGAATCGGGAAAGGGCGCCAGCGCTAACGTTCGCAAATGTCATTCCGTGCTTCAAATCGGATATATTGTTAGGCCTGTTGGCTTTGGGAGCCCACGGTAAAACCACAAATGAGGCAGTGCAGGTTGATATGGGTTAGGACCTCTCTTGAAGTCAGAGAAGCGCAGAGCAAAATTAGTTTTGAAGAAAGACTTGGGAACATGGACCGAATAAAGGGGCGGCTAAAGTGCACAAGTATCTGTATCTGAAATTCGTGGACAAAGAATGGAGGAAGAGGTCAAGAAAGCTGACAACCAACTACAGGAGAATTGAAATTGCAAATAGACAACCAGGCGTCATTAGAAAGAAAGTGAGAGAAACAGAGACAGTGAACTGGATGCAAAGAATGAAAACAAATTGACCATGGAGGTTTACAACAATCGGATGAAAGTAATTAGGAGGGAAAATGTGTACTATAGCACAAAGGGCAGTGCCTTGCTATTTGAGGCTCGAGCTGGTTTCCTAAGGACAAAATCACACGGGGGCAAATACTCGCAACAAAATGAGGCATGTGTATGCGGCAGCAAAGACCCGGAAACCACTCAGCACATCCTAATGGGTTGTGAAGGAATTCACTCAGTGAGGCCCGTAGATAACGTAGACCTTGCAGAAGCACTCGGATTTAAAGTTGACGGAAGCGTCAAACGATCAGCAGTCGAGATAAGCAAGGCACTTTTACAGTATTGGTTGAAGAAAAGCAGGGAAGAGATTGATACGACCGGAGCCGTTACAGGCATTGGGTAGCGGTACAAGGTACAGATTCCGCATTTTTTAAACCAACATCCTTTTTTAGCTACCCTAATCGAGGAGATCGGCTCATACCGTGTTTTTAAAAGAACGGTACATTCATATTTATTGTTAGTACAAACATAATCCTCGTGTCATGTGATCTAAAAAATATTTGCTGTTCGTCTTTTTTTTCTAATTGTGTCATTCGGAAGTGGCGAAAGTCAATGTTTCGCTGTCAATTTTGTCATCTTTTTGGTTTCACTGGAATACTTTTTCTGACTTAATTGTAATAATTCTTATTTAAATATATTTATGTACAAAAGTGTTGCTGTACACACCTATTTGTTGTGTCTTATGGGTATTGGTTTTATTGCGATAGCAATTATATGGACATTCCAAAGCAGATTTCTGCCGTCGCCGTGAGGCCTTCGTATGACGTCAATGGAGATGAAATCGTCGCCGTGCGCCGAACGCTGTATGTGCGAGTGAAAGGGCGCGAGGGACGCGCGCTTTCACGGGGAGTGAACGCACGGCGGAGAACAAACGCGCGTTCTGCGCCGTGCTCGCTTAAGGGCTGCAGAAGTAAGCGTCTCTTTCCTCCTTTACAATCACCATATATGTAGAGCAAACGCGCCTTCTTCCGACGCGCGAGAGGCCGAGGGGGAGGGGCAGGGGGGAGGGGGAGGGAAGGGAGGCGACGTTTAGCTGCGGCACCAAGTGCCTATTTATATCAGAGGCTCCGGCAACAGTCACCAACGCCGCACGCATTTTGAGCGAACGCGAGCAAAACGCCGAAGGCGTCGACAATAATTCTGCGTGTTGCCGGTGCTGCTGCATGTCCAAGTTTATACAGCTGATAAAGCTAATATCATTACTCCGTATAGCTCTCTACAAATTTGCTATCGCAATTGATGCTTCGCCTTTCAGGTGAAACTGCGACAACTTTTTTTTTTCTGCACTGTTCTAACTTTTATGAAGTTGTAACACTGAGCATTGACAATTTGGTGGTTGTCATGAGCTATTAAAGGAAGAAAGAAAGAAAGAAGAAAAAGAAGAAGATAAGAAGAGAACAAGAAGACACGAGGAGTCGGTGGCAGAAATAAAGAAGAAAGAAGTTAGAAAATAAGAGCGTCCGAATAAGAGTACAATATGAAAGCAGAAAATGCGCAAAAGTGCACGCGCAGCTACGTGGCCAATGGGGGAAGGGACACGTAGCAGAAGAGAGCAGCCCAGCTACGCTCTGGGACGACGAGGGGCAGAAGGAGCTGGAGGCCGAACAGGACGAGTGAATCGCGGAGACGGCGGCAACCCAATGGAAGCTGTTCTTCAGCTGCCGCGGCCACGACCCGCGAACTGAGTGGACGACGTCCCACTGGAAGCCGCAGCTACAGGCTGACGGCGCCGCTTCCCCGATTCCCTGCGGCTACAATCCGCAGGCTAGCGGAGTTGGCCGGGCGATCCAGGCGCCTCGGTCACCCCACCGTCCTGACCACCGATCCAGGCCAACAGTGGAGCGAGCGTCGGACACAGCGACGTCGGGTCTACGACGCATCGGCGGGCCATACTACGTGCCGTCGCAAGCCGCGACGACGAGGTGACATGGCCACGTCGAGGGACTTCATGTAAATATTTTGGACTCATCAAATCAAGATAGCTCAGGAATTTGGTGAACTTCTAGACTTAACTCGTGCTGTAAATTGTTTGTCTCGTGCTGTTGTCTTTGCTGTTTGTTTCTTCAATCATAAATGTTTGTCTTAAACGTGCGACTTGTTCATGTCTGTCTTTAGTCCATCGAAATCCGTGACAGTGGTGAACTTGGACTTTTGGGGGGGCAGGCGCCCTGTCAGGCCTTTTTTGCCTTTTGGCCGGTCGCTGAGGCGCCCGGCAGTTCTTTCTTTTTTTTTTTTTTTCTAGTTGCCTGAAAATAAACCTCAGTCTTAATGCGGAGGTTCTGGGTTCGGCTCCCACCGGCGACAAGTTATCTTTACGTCAACTTTCATTTTCCTTTTCTTTTATTTATTATTTTCTACATTTAAATTTGTTATAGGTTCTGTAATCACGCGAAGTGACGTATGTGTGGCACAAGATAGCATGTGCCAGTTTTGTGTTAGTTTTTGTTATCACCAAGTGTGCTGATACCCGCCACTGTCGAAGCTATTTAATCCGTGGCATTCTTGGAATAAAGGTTTTCGTTGTTCTCAGTACGGCTGCGGCTTTACGCGCAAGTTTATTACAGTGGCGAAGAGGTTCTGTCTAACCCATGCATGGTCCGGTTTTTTTCTATCAAGATGGCCGTCGGAAGTCGCATTCGAGAGTTCAACCTTAGTGAAAATCAGTCGTGGGTAGAGTATGTCGAGCGTGTTATCTTGCACGGCTAACAAGCTCACAACAGATGAGGACAAGCAAGCTGTGTTGTTCAGTAGCTGTGGGCCAGAAACGTACTCCCCGATATTAACTCAAGTCTCTGCGTCCGCTAAAGTCATCGCCGACGCAGTAAAGAACCGCATCAACATGAAGCTGTCTGAGCTATACGCGAGGTACGTGTTTTCGAAGCGAGACCAACAAGAGGCTGACTATGTCATTGCTTTGCGCAAGTTGTCCGAGAACTGTGGATTGGGCGTTACGAAGTTTCCACTAGAGGAAATGCTACGTTACCGTTTGGTTTCCGGAATTTTTGACAATGTGGTCCAACAACAATTGTTCGCTGAATAGAAGCTAACGTTCGGGATGGCATACGAGTTAGCAGTTACGGCGGAAACGGCCCAGCAAAAAGTAATGAGGAGCAAGGCGCTGGAGCACGAATTCCAACAAGAGTTGACCGCAAAAGTAGGAATGGGAGCCAGCAAGCAGAGAGGCAGCGGCGTTTGTTTTCGCTGTCTTGGAACCCAGGCAGCATGGTGTTGCCGATTCGAAGATTCTGGGTGCTTCAGCCGCGGGGGAAAGGGGCACCAAGCCATAGCATGCCGAAGAAAGGAATCCGAAGCTGGGTGACATCACAAACTCCACGATGCGCGAGTGCGACGGCTTGTTCAGTATCAGCCAAGTAAAAAAAAAAAAAAAAAAAAAAAAAAAAAAAAAAAAAAAAAAAACTGCACGGTTTATGGCTAACCGCAGTTCAGAAATGAAGAAAAAACTTTATACAAATCGTCCGGAGTAGGTTCCTTGGTGCATTGAGTGCCACCGATTTGAGCCTCCTTTCAATTCAAATCCCGCACTAATGCAGCTCCACTAACGTGAAACCTGGGCAAGTGCGAAGCAGGGATGCGCCGGTGTTTCCCTTGTGTTTTTCTCGTGTTTATCTTGTTTTATCCTGTGTTTATCTTGTGTTTCGCAATCCGCTTTGACACCTGTGCTAAGTTGTCAAAAGCATAACTTGCTAATTGCTGGTAAAAAGGGGCATTGCGATGTTATGCCTGTCCAATTATTTATGCGAGTCTTGCGCTCATGACCGTCAGCTTCTCTGAACAGATTCTTCGTCTCAGGAACGCGGGGTACCCCGCGCACGTCCTTGTCAGTGTTGATGAATGCCCCTTGAAGCGCAAGTCCCCGCAATCAACTAATGCTAGTTACTCTTCCACAAAATACAAATTGGGGTTATTCCATACATCCACGGCATATCGCATCGACTGAAAAAGATTGGCCAGCGGGCCAATGTAAAAGTGTTTTTTTCCGCTCCCGATAAATTGCAATCTTTGTGCAGATTGACCAGGACGTGTGCCCCCAAAGAGTTTGTCTGTAAAAAGATACACCAGTCAAAGTTCGTTGACTCTGCAGAAGGTATCGTTTACAATCTGCCTTTGAACCGCGGGGCCAGTTATGTTGGTCGGAGCGGTCGGTTTTTTAACGACAGGCTTCGGGAGCACCGCTACAATGTGGCAGAAATAAGAGGGGCGTTTCTGGATGCGCACTGTAGAAATTGCACGTGTAATCAGGCAGATGCCACCAATAAGGCCAAGTGAAGTCCGGTATATTGTGCCTGCTCAGTCGTTACCAAAAGTCGAAATCAGGTAACCCGCGAGATCATCGAAGCGGAATTGATTGTCAGGTTTGGTGATACCTGTATGTTAAAACCGTCTATCGCCCTTTCTAACAAGGAGCTATCTTTCTTGCGAAAACATAGGCGTTTTCTGCGGGCGGCGCACACGTGATGTGTCACAGTTATTGCTACATATGTGGTTGCTTGCTTCGAAATAAAACACTGTTTGAATCTGCGCTCGTGTGTCTGAGCCTCTTCTCTGTCCTCGTCTTCTGCACGAAAGTTCTGTCATGTCTTACCCAAGGTATATGTAAACTGGTAGCGTAGCTTCCATAGAAGCCCACATGTCAAGAAAATGGCGGCTCGTTGCAACCATCACCATCTACGTATCAGGGGGACAACTAACAGTAAGCCAAAAATAAAATGTAAAAAGTGACGTCACAACCGGAAATGGCAGTGACGTCAAGATCTTATGCTGCTTGGCGCGAATGTTTGAATTTCTTCAGCGTCCGGCATTTCGACCACTGCGCCAGCAGCTATTTTTATTTTTAGGCTGAGGCGAGCTTGTGACTCGCCTCAGAGGAAGCGCCAGCGTGTCATTAAACTATAGGAGTGGCGTATGTCTTAATGTGATCATAATTAGGCTGTTATTGACGGCAATTGCTCCAGTAAGTTCCTTAGGAAGGTGAGCGAATAGGGTGGACATAAATGACAGTGCCACAGAGGTTTAAAAAAAACTTCTTTGTCTAGAATAATGCAACCAATATAATTGACCAAACAAAACTTGTTTTAGTGGATGAAAAGTACAATGGCCAGCACATAGTCGTAATGTATTGCAACATATGCGAAACCTTTTCGCAGAATCATTCGCAATTCTGGGCGACACCATGTATTCATAGCCAACAGTTATCAGACCAGACCAGGCAAGTTCACGGCCGCAGCCGTGAACTTGCACGATAACAAAAAACCTGCACTCACACCTTTCGTCAATGAATGCGGTGCACTATGCCACGCAAAATTTTAAGTGAAGCACACGCCACACTTTGAACAAACGGGCAAGAAAAAAAAACTCGAATGAAACCGCCGCGTTCAAGTTAGCAGCGCCATACCGCACGACAAAATAGCTGAGCCGCTATTCTGGACATTCCGCCATTTTCTGCGAGGCGTGACGTAGGCGTGACGCTTACAAAATGGCGCCGATAGCCCCAATTTGCTTTCGTAACGTGACGCAAATTTGACGTTTCGCCTAAGAAACTGTAATGCAGGCATTGAACCTAGCGTTCTTTATAAAGCAAAATAGTTTTCCTCCGCAGTAAAAATAAAGCAGCTAGCTCAAAGCGTACGATTATCCCACCCAAATCGTTTCTCGCTTCCGTCTTCTGCATGCGCACAAGCATCGTCTGCTTCATTAGCTAGGATGCGTGTCCTCGGGAAACGGAAGGAGTCATCGTATATTGGCGCCCACGCGCTTGCGCTTTCTAGCTTGAGACAACATACGCGACCTACCAGTGATGATGAGCGCACGCTCTAGGCTGCGTTATCGCTATCTCGTGAAACGCGAGTGACTCAGCCTGACCCGTCAGGCTGAGAAGCGGCCGAATATCATCGATGGCGTTGTGCACCCCACAGGTATCCGCTTGCGCGACGCAAGCGCCGGCACTGCCATCTCTTGTTCACTTCGCTGCTTACTCGCACCCCGAGAGGAAACTTCAAGACGCCGCCTTGCGTACATTTACTTTTATAAATTAAGAAGTCGCCGTTGTCATAGCCTTTGATGACGCGAAAAGACATTAATATTGATTACAATACAAACGCAGTAGTGAAAAGTGCAAAAAGTTGCAGAAAGTTTGTTCATTTCAACCAATATTATTTCAAATCAACGTGTTTTTAATAAAAATGATGGTTCAAAACACAAATGCCAACACCACCCAAGAGCGATGCAAATGCTATGAGCACGCGTTGTGAACAAAAGATTTCCATGGCCCCAAATGACAGGGAAAATGCGGCGATATGCATGCCTCTCGACTGCTATTGCATATGGCCGCTCATTACCATAATTCGCACGGCTCGTCGCACCACAAATTATGGCGGAAAATCTCTGCAATGGCGGCGCAGAGCAACGTCACGCAACGTCAAATTGACGTTTACGAAACGGCCCTTCCTGTGACGCTCTTCACGGGATATTCCATCAGCCAATCAACAAGCTGACATGCTGACTATCTTGGAACGCCACCACATATTCGCGAAATTGCAGATTCATTGCACGGGTTTCTGCACGCTACCCTCCACTTTCTTTTTAAAGCGCTAAAGTCGCAATAGAGGTGCCAAGGACCACAAAAAAGTATTAGTCGATAAAATTTGCAGCTCCACGTCACGATTCGTCATTCTGATGAGAACGCAAAATTTCATTTTGCAAAACTTCCGTTTCCCGGCACAAATTTCAAAACACGTGACCTCTCGACAGCCAATGAGACAGCCAAGATGGCGGATAATGGCGGCCGTGCAGCCGCCATGCGTGTCAAGAATAGAGCCTCTGGTTTCCACAGCCTTGCCAAGTCTTGTGCCAGCTGCGGTTGAATATTTATGAGTGTTTTCATGTTGTTAGACTGCTGTTTATGTGCGGAGACATAGAACTCAATCCGCGTCCTGATGATGATTTAAGTCGGCTGCCTAAGGAATTGGCTAACGTTGTAAAAGCTATTACCGTCCACGTTGATGCCCGCCATGACGAGCTCCGATAAATGCTTGATGATGTCAGATCTAGCCAAGAAAAACTTGAGAAAACCGTGTGTGAACTTGACACACGACTAACAACCGTTGAAGCCCGCGTTAACACCTTCGATCAGTTAGAAAACTCGGTCGTGCGGAAGGCAGTAGCCGATGTGCTTGGTGATGAAAACGCTCAGTTGCATGCTCGCCTCGATGATTTTGAGGGCAGTTCTAGACGGGAAAATCTAATATTTTACGGCGTGGCTGACTCCGCTAGTGAAACATGGTCGCAGCTAGTCAGAAGTAAAAATTCGCGAAATACTGTCGTCTTTTCTTAGTGTGAGCATACCTGATGAAGGTATCTCTAGAGCTCACAGATTGGGCAGTTACATCACCAATAAATGCCGACCGATAAATGTGAAGTTTTCTTCTAATAAATTCAATGACTCTATTCTTGCAAGCAAGAAAAATTTTAGAACATCAGGTGTAAGCATCAGCGAAGATTTCTGTAAGACGACACGCAACTCGCGCAAGAAACTTCTCGAATATGGTAAAGCAACAGGCCAGCAATTTTCACTGCGGTATAACAAATTATACATAAACAAGAAATGTTTTGTTTATTACCCTCTAACTGATAGTGCCTGTGAATTATGTGAATTAAACGAAGGTACCTCCTCACGTCCGAATCCTTCCACCACTCCCCGCGATGCCGCTCAGAGTCGTAATGGGAACAGCACATAGCAATTCTCGGGCACAAACGACAGTACTAAAAGAAGCGTTCGATTCGTTTTCTTTTCGCTAACATTCGAAGCGTAATGCGCAAACGTGAGGAACTGTCTTCTGTTATTGATGATTGTGCTGCCGATATTGTCGCCCTATGTGAAACATGGCTTTCGAGCAAAGTGCGGGATAGTGAAATTCTTGAATGCGCAAGTGCATTCAATTTCTACAGGTCTGACCGAGAATCAAGAATAGGTGGGGGCGTTCTAATCGCAGTTTCAGTGCACCTGCCCTCCCATATCATCCCAGTCACGTGCCCCTTGGAACTAGTGGGCGCATGTGTTCGCTTAGGCGAGAAAAATGTTATTTTATGTGCTTGTTACCGTCCGCCCAATTCCTCATCTAACTTCTGCGATGACCTACACGATGCCTTACACAATGTTATTGTTAGGTACCCTTCCTCTCCTATCATTCTTCTTGGTGATTTCAATTTCCCCGATATCTCCTGGGATAAAAGCAGTGGCCCTTCCACATCTCTTACCTCCGAGGGCACGCGCTTCATAAACTTGTGTAACGACTTCAATTTAACGCAGCTTGTGAAACTGCCCACGCGCACCACTTCTTCTTCTTCAAATCTGTTAGATTTAATTCTAACCACTGAGCCTGATTATATTTGCAGTTTAATCCATCTGCCCGGTCTTAGCGATCACTGCATGTTCTCGTTCAAGTGCGACATTAAATCTGTACGAAAAGCCAATTCTACTAAGGTAATATTCGATTACAAGAAGGCTAACTTCGACTCAATTAACGCCGAATTGGAAGATTTTTGTCACGAATTCCTACGCAGCTTTTCACAGCGTTCCGTTGAACAAAACTGGTCTATCTTCAAAGACCAAGTCTTATTATTAATAGACAAGTACGTTCCCCGGCGTAGTGTTCGTTGTTCTTTGCGTTCCCCCTGGTATACGTCTACGCTGAACCGCCTTCGCAAGAAGAAAGAGAGGTTGTATCGTAGTGCGTCACTCTATGATAGCCGTGAAAGGTGGGCAGTGTACCACAGCACCGTGTCTGAGTATAAACAGGCACTTAGGGTAGCCAAAGACAATTTTTTTACCTGTACACTTCCATCTTTGTTACAATCCAACCCACAGAAGTTTTGGAGTATTGTGAATGGACCAAAAAAACAGGAAATTCAGCTATGCGATGAGCAAGGTGATGTCATACCAAGCAATCAGTGTTGTGTTGTTCTTCAAAACCAATTTGTAGCCTCATTCTCGAATGATGTATCGTGCATTGCCCCCAAGCCTGCAGTGACTTCTTTTCCTATGATGGATCCAATCTTGGTTGACTGGGTTGGTATTGCCAAACTAATACAGGCACTGAAGCCATCTTCTTCGCCTGGTACCGATGAAATCACCGCGGTGTTTCTGAAGCACACCGAGACATATTCATCGATAATCCTGTCACAAATATTTACTCAGTCTTTGCAGTGTTCCCAGCTTCCTCATGACTGGAAGGCGGGGAGGGTGGTACCAGTTCCCAAGCAAGGTAATTTATCCAGCCCACTAAACTATAGACCCATCACATTAACCAGCATTCCTTGTAAGCTTCTAGAACATGTAATATACTCCAATCTGGTAACGTTCCTTGAAAGTAACAACTTCTTCTGTATGCATCAACACGGCTTCAGGAAACATTACTCTTGTGAAACCCAGCTCCTTCTTTTTACTAACGACCTCTTTAACATCCTCGATCGCAACTGTTTCGTGGATTGCATTTTTCTGGACTTTCAAAAAGCATTTGACACCGTCTCTAACCGCCTTCTTCTTCTAAAATTGAAAGCCCTTACCATCAACCCCAACGTGCTCCAGTGGATTGAGTGCTTTTTAATAAATCGAAAACAGTACGTCACGGCAAACAGCTATGACTCTCATAATTCTACTGTAACTTCCGGTGTACCGCAAGGAACCGTTCTCGGGCCGTTACTCTTCTTAATTTATATTAACGATCTTCCTAACCACGTTTCCTCACAGATTAGACTTTTTGCCGACGATTGTGTAATTTACCGGGAGATAACTAAACCAGGCGACGCACTGCTGCTTCAAGCTGATCTGAACGAAGTTCAAGTATGGTGTACTCAATGGCTAATGAAACTGAACGTAAATAAATGCAAAGTAATGATAGTATGTCGTAACAGTAACGCTCCTACCCTTTATCCTTACTTTCTCAATAATGCTATCTTAGAAACCGTTAGCTCATATATATATACCTTGGCGTTCATATATCTAATACCTTGACATGGCAAACTCACATAGATTTCGTGGCTAACAATGCTAATCGCATGTTAGGTTTCCTTCGCCGAAACTTTTCATTGGCTCCTATCTCTTTAAAACAGTTATTGTATAAAACACTTGTAAGGTCGAAACTCGAATATGCCGCCTGTATCTGGGATCCCCACTCTGCCTCGCTTACCTCCTCTCTTGAAGCTATTCAAAACCGAGCCGCCCGTTTCATCCTTTCTAATTACTCTCGCACCGCAAGTGTTACTGCTACGAAAATTTTCCTGGACCTCCCTGACCTTGCGACACGAAGAAAAATGGCGCGGCTTGGGCTATTCCACAAAATATACTATACCAATCATCACCTCAAGAATACACTACTCGCTGCTCCTCATTATATTTCAGCACGCACCGATCACAACTTCAAGGTCCACGTCCCAAGTGCACGTACAAACCTACACGCTTATTCCTTCATTCCAAGGACATCGACCAGCTGGAACCGCCTCCCCGCCTCCATTGTCAGCATCCCCGTTCCATCATCTTTCAAAACCGCGATTTCCAATTATTGTATTGAGACCCACTCCTCTCTGTAACGCCCCACGTGGCATTGAGAGTATTGAAATAAATAAATAAATAAATAAATAAATAAATAAATAAATAAATAAATAAATAAATAAATAAATAAATAAATAAATAAATAAATAAATAAATAAATCACTGATTGGTAGGGGTCACCATGAACGAGCTAATAAATTGTGAAATAGAACCAAAATTAATATTTGTTGTTTTGGCACAGCAAATATATTTGAAACGGAATATTTCCTTGTATGACAGTATTCTGATTAAAATTTGCGAACATTTCTTTTTTCTCTAAAAGAGTTGACTCTTTTAGTTGACCAGACGAGCATTGCGCCTGTGCTCGTATGGTCCTATCTTGTGTTGTGTGGTGTTGCGCTTTTAACAATGGTTTCTATTTCTTTTTTCATATAGGTTTTCTAGTTTCAGTGTTTGTTCAGTTAGTTCTGCACTTCAATTGTGCACAACTAACTGATATCTCTGGCGATAGGTTCTGGCATGCTTTTCGTTCCAAGCTTCGCGACCTATTTAGATTGACCTTGTCTTACCAACATGCGCAAACAGTCACCTTAGTGTTCATGTTTGCTTGCGCGCGCTGACACCATGCTTGTTAATTAATCTAGTAAGCGGATGGTTCCAAGTTTGTACGGCCGATAAAACTACTATCCTTACTTCGTACTGCTATCGCAATCGATGTTGCGGCTTTCGGGTGAAACTGCGACTTTTTACAGCGTAAGCTGTTATGGGCTCATTCCAATAGCCGTTTCTGGTCGCGATGCTGCCGCCCCGTAACCGCTTTCGCCGGAAATGGGGAGAAAAAAAGTGCCCCCTTTCCGCCGGGATCGAACCCATGGCCGCTACGTGGGAGTCGGCCACCACTGGGCTTCTTCGATTTTCGGAGTTCTGGCAGCCCGCTGGCAGCCAGCTAGTTCCGGTTGTGATAGGAAGTCACGTGGGCTGGGATAGACAACCCGGAGCTGCCCGAAGTTTGCAAAATCGAACACCGGGACAGCGCTGGCCGCGGGAGAAATGTAAACAAGCTACCAACATGGCAGCGACCGGCGTGGGCGGCGTAGTCGGCCCATTTCTGCGTTGCCACCGTGAAAATATACAGCTGTATTCGGGAAAACACTTTTGCGAGAGTTCGCGCGACTGGGCGAACTCTCGCACTGTGCACAGCGTAAGAAACAGCCTGCGACGCGTCCGATGCCAAGACGCAAAATGGCACGTAAATAATCGCGCAAAAGCGATCGCTCGGGGATGCCTCGAGGCCACCGGCGACATTTGGAGTCATTTGACAAGACACGAAAAAGCGGGTAGGTCATTACGCGTAAAATTTCGTGCCGATCGACATGCTTGAATTCGATTTGAGAAAGTTTGTTTCGGTTGATAGTGCTCCTTTCAATTCTGCTACTGTGCTGAAGGAGCTGCGGCTGGCGCATGAAATAGGAACCATTGTTAAAAGCGCAAAACCACACAACACAAGATAAGACCAGACGAGCAAGGTGCGCTTTTAACAATGGTTCTTATGTCTAAACACCAACTAGCACAACAGTCAACTCTTTTAGCGCATGAAAATGTGACCATCGAAAAGCTTTATCATGAGAGCAATAATTAACCTAATTACGTGTGGCCACTACTCATCTCAGAGCATTCCTTTGCATCAACGGCAGTTTCGAGCTGCCACCCAAGCATACGACGGATAGACGGAGCGAACGTGGGCTAGCTGCGACGCCTTCGCTATATAACTGCTGAAAAAATATATCGCCGCATATACGCGAGCGATGTGAAAAGGGATACCACTAGAGAAAGATGAACCGAAAAGGCACCGCGATGTTCGTCTACAACTTCGTGAACAACTTGCGCCGAACACGATGAAAATACCATGCAAGCATAATCGACAGCGCCCACGGTGACAGTGCCGCGCGCGTTGTTTACGGTGGGGAAGAAGAATTCACGGCATACACTCACGCACACAAAAGAAAGCTTCGAATGGTTCGCCACCGCTCGTATGGCACCACCTCGCAAGGCGGAACGGTGCGTTAGAACCCTAGTAAGATAACGCTAGAAGCAACGCAATCAGCGATCCACCACGCCGACGAGTACGCGAGACGAAGTCCGAAACCACAACAACCGGAGCCGCGCGCGCTAGCGTTCGAAGCAAGCCAGGAGCGAGGTGAAAGTCCTCAAGCGCCCGCGCTGCCATGCGCGCTGCAATCCGTCGAGTCCTCAGATAGATGGCGTCGAGCGCTCATATCCTCTTTTTGTCGTCTGCTAGCCAGAGAACTTCCAGAGAGCAGCCAGAACCGTCCAGCCCGAGTAAAACGTAGGCGCGCTGGCTGGCTCTGGCAGCCCGCGGGTAGCCAGAAGTGGAAAATCGGAGAAGCCCACTACTGAGCCACGCAAGCGCTTGCTAGCAGGCAGAAGAAAAATTCCCTTTATACGCGCCCTATTGGCCGGCGCGCAGGCGCAGACGACCCGAGCCTCTGCCAGTATGGTGGCGCCATCTAGTTAACGTGCCTGCAACCGCCGCGTGCGACGAGATGCAAGTCAGACGCGATGCGATTCGGACGAGGGGCGCAATCAACGCTATTCCGATGTTAGATGTGCGCCACGTATTCTGGGTACCTCTTCGGTACACGTTATGGCGTCTCCTCGCAAGGTACGAACCGCTGCTGAAGAAGCGAATCGTAGAGCTACGTGCGCGGCTACAACCAGGCATCATCGGGCTCAGCAGACTGCTGTGCAGAGAGCATTACAAGCCGCAGCTCGACGCCGATGCCGGGCGGACAGTTCAGATCGTTCTCGTCAAATCGAGGCGAACACACTTTGCCGCGAAGACCTTGTTGTCCGTTGTGCTGCAATTGGAGTTACTCTTGCGCCGCTCAATCAGCTTACTCTGTGACTGTGCTGCGTGTGCCACGCAGGCCTGTGACTTTTTTTATTTCTTGCTTTGTAATTTTCCTTTTCACAGCAGAGCTGTTTTTAAAGGGCCCCTAAACCACCTCAGATATTTTTTGAACATTTCAATTAAACACGCGCATCGAGTTCAGAATGCCGTCGCGATCAACGATGCCAAACGCTGCAGCGCTACGCGCCGCGGGCGCGCCACAAAAAAAAAAAAAAGAAAAAAGAAAAAAAAAAACAATGCCGTCTTCCGTTCCTGGCCTTTCCGGTATCCCCAGCGGACGTCACGATGTCATCAGGGTGCATCTGGTGATGTCAACCGGGTCGACGATGTCGATTGGTCGAGCAAGAACCTAGGACTTTGTCTGCTAGCAGGTACGCGCGCTGCCTTCTCTTCCTCGCCGTGTTGCTTGCTTATGCGCGCTTGCGAATCGGTAATTACAGCCCGCAACGCAAGTGCCAAATCGCTCGCCTTCCAACACAGTCGGTCGGATTAGCTGCGCGAACAGAGTGCGACAGTGTTGTCCGTTCTAGACGTGCGCGCAACACAGGGTCCATAGCGGCACGCTTCGCATGAGCACGGGCCGACACGGAAGCAAAAGCGGGTAGCTGAGAAGCGCTGAGTCGCGGCTAAGGCCCGTGCACGTTACCGGCACGGTGCGCCGCACGCCGTTTGCCATTCGCGGGCGGGCCGCCGTTCGACAGCGGTTTTGCTCGCGAACGGCGAGATTTCCTTGCCGTACGTAGAGAGGATGAGACTGCGACTCATTTGTGCGGCAGCCTCACCGCTGCTGATCGCTCGACGGCGCTGATATCGTCGCTAGGCCTTTTCCGGTTCCCTTCAAAGCTAAAGCGGACGGCGCTTCGAAATGAATTACCCACGCGCACGAGCCGCAATATTTTCTTATCGTTGTTGTCGCTGTTCGCAATAATTGTAAAGAAATAAGAAAAATACGCTGATATTAGGAGCGCCGTCCACTGCGATGCGAGCACAGCCGAGCCGGTCGTCTCCCGTCGGTAGCCGTGCGCTGCAGCTGAGCTCGACAAATATCGGAGCTCTCGTTCACGTTAAACGTTTCACAGCGGATATTGTTTTTCATAAAATGTACTATTTATGCATTGCTTTATCTAGCGGAAATAATTTTGCTTGGAACAGAAGCTGCAGCCGATGATTTCGTCGCCGGCGGCGGAGGCGGCGCGCAGCCTCGCGCGTCGTCGATTGGCCCTTCGGTCGTGCAGCGGGCGGTGCGCCGGCCGAACTGCACAGACGTTCTACGGCACTGGAGGTCAGTTCGTTAGCGCGGACGTGCCTTAAACGGAAGTGAACTGCGTTTTGAGAAGCGCGTTGGCGACGAGGAATGTCACGTGACATTTGGAGGAGCACTCGGCGAGGAGGAGAGACCAGCCGACGAGGAGAGTAGCGAAGGAAAGAGTGAAACGAGCGATGGCCGTGTAGCCGTGTTTCGATCATCAAACGCGTGTAACTCTGCTATTACGGCACCATTTCGAAAAATTCTCGCGGCTACGTGTTCGTTGTAGACTCGTGCACAACTGCAACAGCACAACTAAATTTCGACCTCTGGGTGGTTTAGGGGCCCTTTAGCGGGGCTTAATGTGTCTGCTGAATCCAAAATTCTGGGCCGATCCTGGCGGTAGTGCAGAAAGGGTCCAAGCGCAATGGCACATACCCCTGTGAACTAGCAAAGCTGCGCCTGGCTAAGTCTAGCTAAGCATGGTTGGGACTACTTAAGCTTGTCAGTCATCGATAACCAATCGATAGCCAATCAATAGCTGCTCCGGAAAATTCCGGAAATACTGGGGATGACTTGGTAGCGCTTAGTCTAGCCCAATTACGCGGCCAATACCTTGCGATAGCCAATCGATAGTCAATCAATAGCTAATCAATAATCGATCAATAATCAATTATTGCGGGAAATGCTGGCTGACTTCGTAGTGCTCGGCCTAGCCCAAATACGTGGCCAATACCTTGTGATAGCCAATCAATAGCTAATCGATCAACAACCAATAAGTTCCAGAGAATGCTGGGGTTAACTTCGTAGTGCTTAGCCTAGCCCAAAAGCCAGGACTAGCTAGGTGCCCATCAGCTCCGCTGTCTCTTAAGCATTGCGCCTGCAGTGCAAGCTATGGAATTTTTTTTTACAGCCAAGCTGTAAAAAAAAGGAAAATCACTTTTCACTACAATCACTTTTCACTTTTTCATTAGCTTTATGACCATCCATCACTTCATGATGATTTCTTTCAGTCACCACCAGTTGTCTTTCCACGTCGTGATCATCGATGTACAGTCAAACGCATTAACTGCCAGTCATCCCATTATACTTATTTCGTTCTTACCGCGCACAATAACTGAACGCGCCTTACCATCAAGCATTGCCACGGATCCCGACTTAACGAAGTTTCAAGATCTAATTCGCTCATGACTTGCCACCTAATCTTATTATTATTATTATTAGCATCAGTTTTATTTTGAGACTTACAGTGTTTTTGGTGTCTGTTGCTGCTTCCTTTTCATTGCAGCTGTCTTATGTTCTCCTAAACTGATGTGTTCTCTGCAATATTTGTGACTTATCTTGTGCAGTACCTATGTTTTCCACTCAATTATTACTTTTCTGCTTTCTTTTGTCTGACTATGATGTATAAGTACAATCTGTTACCAGTGCCTGTGCGCTTGCCCCCCTAGTAATGTAATGTAATGTAATACCCTAGTAATGAGGGCCTGTGGGGGTATTTTGAATAAATTAGGAAATAAACACCTAAGCGAAAGCGCTCGTGGTCCGACCACAGAAACCCTCCGGGGAAATAGAGCTATCGAAAACCTGTCGAAAACTCGCGGCTCCTTCACTTGGTATATACCAAAATTGGCTTGGAAGAGTACGAATGTATGACTAACATGACTGTTCGGGCATAACATAAATAACATCACATGCTCGTCAGTTACGTCACGAATAATGATAATAAAATCACGTGTGGGGCATACCCGCATTGGATATGCTCCAGGGACAAGAAAGAAAGAAATAAAGAAAGAAAGAAAAAGTAGGAAGGTATGAAAGAGAGAATGAAAGAATGAATGAAAGAAAGGAAGGAAGGAAGGGAGAAGGAAAGAAAGAAATCAAGTGTGTCTCATGCCCGCATGTGGGGATGAGCCGCCGAGCGGGAGAAATCTCGTCGGCGTCGCGCCAACACCTCGGCAGAAGATCGGGCCCGCGATGCGAAGCGCAAGCGGCAATGTATATAGCCGGCGAGCTATATCGTCACGATTAACGATAATAAAATCACGTGTGGCGCATATCCGCATTGGATATGTGGGTAATTTAATTAGGGGGTTTTACGGGTCAAAACCACGATTTGATTATGAGGCACGCCGTAGTGGGGGGCTCCGGATTAATTTCGACTACAGCGCTTGAATGTAGGCTGCCTAATTTGGACCACCTGGGGTTCTTTGACGTGCACCTAAATCTAAGCACAGGGGTGTATTCGCATTCCGCCCATCCAAATGCGGCCGTCGAGGCCGGAATTTGATCCCGCGACCTCGTGCTTGGCATATTCTTGGTTTAAGCGCGAAAGAACACAGACGGTGGCAGAAGAGGACAGGACAAGCGCTAACTAAAGAAAAAATGATTGGGGTGTTAAGCACGTGTCACCGTTAGCACATTGTGACACAGGCATTTTTTATCACATTCCACTCAAGTGCGGTATTTGCTCAGCACGCGCGTCAGTGCGAAGTAGTGCTTTTCCTTGTTTGATTTTTTTTTTTTGCGGCGTGATCATATTCTGATTTTTTTTTCTGGTAGCTGTTATCCTTTAGACAATGTCATCCATATATGTTGTTCTTACGAATAAAGTTTAGTTGTCAGTTAGCGCTTGTCCTGTGTTCTTCTGCCACCGTCTGTGTTCTTTTGCACTTAAACCAAGAATATGCGAAAAATGCGCTACTGATATGTAGTAGGAACTACAAAACCAATTGCTATGTTAACCTTACCGTCATGTCACACGCATAGGACAATCTTGTTTAATACTGGTGATCACAAGAAAAACTAGACCTACATTTGAATACCCTACAGGAATGAGAGGTATGTATCAACCAAGGCGTCAGAGGCTGGACATCCTGGCAACAGGACTGTTACGGAGGTGAGCCTTCCATGCTGCGGAGACAGCTTATGGAAGCATGCTGTATTGCATCTTAGTCGGAGGAAACAGGAGCACGGCTTATCCGAAAGTGGTGGCAATTATTTGAAATTCATTCAAAGATTTGTAAGCATTATTGAATTTGTTTCAAACTAATATTGCGATAGCAATGATATGAACATTCCAAGCGCATTTCTGCGGGCGTCGTCACTGTTGTCGTCGCCGTCGTTGTCGCTGTGAGTTTCCGTATAAAGTCCGACGGTGATAAAATCGTCGCCGCACGCCGTATGCTGTATGTGCGAGTGAAAGAAAGCCCGCGAGGGACGCGCGCTTTCACGGAGAGCGAACGCATGGCGGAGAGCAAACGCGACTTCTTCCGTCGTGCGAAAGGCCGTGGTGGAAGCGTTACTATAATAGATTACCTCTTCAGTTTGCAAACTCCGGCGCTGCGGATGTCACCCTTCCCTGTACCGCCGAGCGGGGGCGCGCTCGTCGCTGTTTGACCGGTTTGACGGAGGTAACGGAGGTGTGATCTTGTGCCAGGTGTTTTCTTTTTTTTTTTTTTTTACCTTCAACAAATCTAGTAACATTGCGTACAACTTTGTTGCGAAGTGATCGCAATCCCTGCGAGTCCTAGCGAGATCTATCGACGCAGCTCGTACGAGCGGTGTGTGCTCCCGATGCAACTTGTGACAAGAATGCACTTTTTCTCCCGAGATTTTATTAATCGATTAGAAAGCAAGGAAAAGATGAATGTAGCAAACAAAAAAGTGCGTCAGTTGTAACTTTTGCTTTTGAAATGGGATTCCCAGTTGATGTTTGTTGCATTGTTCAAAAAGTTGAGAGTCACTTTAGCATACGCCAAAAAGAATGAATGCGAAAGTGTGCGCACTCACGAGAAATTCATTATATTACTTGACATTCTCATTAGAATGCGTCGTGAGTTTAAAAAAGCAAATTAAATTCTGGTGTTCTATATGTTCCAAAACCACGATATCATTATGAGGCACGCCGTATAGTGGGGGACTCCTGGTTAATTTTGACCACCTTTAACGTGCAATTACTTCCTATTACTTGTTCTTTCCCACCAAAGGTCGTGGGTTCGAGTACCCTAATTAAGTGTGCCCTAATGAACTTCTCCTATAATTAAACCAAAGCTCGTGGGTCCGGGTGTCTTAATTAACTATACCTTGATTAAATGCGCCTTAATGAACTTCGCCTTAATTAACACCGATGGTTGAGGATTCGACTCTCACCAAAGTTCGTGGGTTCGAGTGCCTTAACGAACTCTATCTTAATTAAGGTAGAGTTAACTAGGGCACTCGAAACCACGACCTTTGTTGGTGGAACCATGAATTTAGGTGCCGTAACACCAGACGTCGGATTTTTCGGTCCATCAGCCATCTTTCGCCTTAATAAATTGTTTTCAATTTGACTTGTGTTGTTCTCGTCGTCTTTCGCGTTTTATAGCCTTAAAAACGGCGAGCTTCGGTGTCTTTCTTTAAAAAACGCGTATCCGGGCATTGAGTGTTCTCGAACGAACGAGTGGGTTCTAGGTTTAAATATTTTCAGCGGCATCAGATACTTATGTTCCCTGACCCACCGTAAACACGCAATCGTAGATAGAACTGAATTAAAAAGAACTGTACCCGTTTAATCTTAACAGCTGAATAGATAAGAGTCCCGCATAGCACTAGCTAGATTGAGTCATCTCAGTCACATCTCTGCCGTATGGAATCGCTCTATTTATTATTTTATTTATTTACTACCCACAGCGCCCATTCAGGCATTACAGTAGGGGGGGGGGGGGGGTACAGAAGAAAAACAAGCATAAAATAAAAATTGCAGGTTTGCAGAAATTTGTGTAAATGAAGAATAGATTATTATACGTCGACACGAAAGCATACGGCCGCATTGCACACAGCCACGTAGAACACAGGCACGTTGCAGATGTCGCATGAGAAAAAAAAAGTACAGAAAGCACAATGATAACAAAGATTCATAATAAAAAGGCAAAGAACAAGCAAAGAATAGCATCAACACGCGGTAGTGATAAAGGGTACAGTACAACAAAAAAGCAGCACTAAAAGAAAAGAATATCATTTGCAACTAGGATTCTGTATCGGTCATGGTGATTGTTGACATAACCGCGATATATATCAAGCGTTAGTGTTCATAAGATTTTATCGTTTTTAATGCAGAAAAGAACTTGTTAGTACACGAGATTTCTACAACTGAGGAAGGTGGTCGGTTCCACTGCCTGATGGTTCTTGGAAATAAAGAGCTGCTAAAGGCCGATGTATTACATTTGTATTCTCTAATCTTGTGTCCATGATCTTTGCGTGGTGATGTGTAGTGAGGCTGGTTAATGTATACGCCACGGGGAATTCGAGTATGAAAATGATATATGCTGTGTAAAAGCTTCAATCGAAATGACGCTCTTCGGTGCTGCAGAGATTCCCATTTTAGCATCGCCTTAGATTTCGTTGCACTAAAATGCCTGTCGTATATCAAGTACATATCTTGCCGCCATGGACTGAACTTTTTCTAGCTTATCTTTGTTACTTAGTGTTAAAGGATCCCACACACAGCACGCGTATTGCAGCGCTGACCTAACGTATGATTTATATAGTAACTCCCGGGTTTGTTGTGGAAACGCACGTGTATTTTGTCGTAAAAATCCCAAGCTCCGGCAAGCTTTGCCAACAGTATAATCCACATGCCGATTCTATGATAAAGAGGGGCAAAAGTAAACGCCTAGGTATTTATATTCACATACCGTTTTCACCGGAGAGCAGTTTATTGTGTATTCAAAATTTCCAGGTTTTTTCTTCCTGGAGAACCTCATGCATACCGTTTTCTTAAGATTCAGTTTCATTTCCCATCGCTCACACCACGCGTGTATGGCACATAAGTCGTTTTGAATTATGAAGCAGTCATTTTCAGAGGTAATCTTACGGTATAATATGCAGTCATCTGCAAATAGCCTAATATGGGATTGTACGTTTTCATTAATGTCATTGATATAAAGTAGGAAAAGAAGAGGCCCCAGAACTGATCCCTGAGGTACCCCTGACGTAACATCAGTTATTGTAGATTGTTCGCCGTTTACGACTACGTATTGTCGCCTCTCACGTAAATATTCAGCGATCCACGCAATAACATGAGGATTAATATTAAAACTGGTTAGTTTTTGCAGTAGCAAGTAGTGTGAGACGGTGTCGAACGCTTTTTGAAAGTCGAGAAAAATACAGTGGCTGAAACGATACTCTAGTTGCACAATCGAAATAACGTTTGCTCACAATCTCGGAAATAACTCCCCTTACACAGAATTAACTGCGTAAATTGCGTTTAAAGCAGCGCGCAGGCTCCGTAACCATGATGCGACCGGGCCAACGGCGTCGGAAGCGTCACCTCGCGGGCGGGAACCGATAGGGGCCACGTTTTGCCGCTGCACCCCGGCGGAGTTTGCAAACTGGCAAAGTAATCTAGTAACGGTGGTGGGGGGATAGGAGGGAGGGAGGGAGGTAAGGCGACGTTAGCTGCGGCACCAAATGCGCATTTTGCCACCGGGCGCAAGGGGAACTGACGACTCAATCTCCCACGCGAAACGAGGAAAGCGGGAAGGCAGCGCGGGAGGGAGGGGGCGCGGCTTCTCTGCATACTGGTAGTTTGCGTGGCTGAGGGCTGTCGCGTGCACCGTATCTTGAAAGAGATCTCCGCACGGCTCTTACCTTTGTATGCGCTGTGCTTTAACCGCTCAGCTTCCGTTGAAGCGATAGACTGCATGAACCTTCGCTCGCTGCTGCTGGCGCGCTTGTTCACGCCAGCGTTTTGACAGCGGTTGTGTGCGGTCATCGAGCGTGACCTATTCATGTTTGCGTGTGCGCGCTGACAGCATCCTGTTAATTCAGTTAGTAAGCGAATGTGTTTAATTTATGCAGCCGATAAAACTACTATCCTTACTCCGTATAGCACTCTGCTAGTAAATTTGCTATCGCTCCGCATTTTGGGCGAAACTGCGACTTTTTTTAACGTACACTGGTCTCATTCATTCAGCAATTTCAATAACAGGATATTCAATCAGGTTTTTATATTTTCGAACATTTCCACACTTTTAATGTAAATCAGTGTTCCAGCACGTATATACTCACCGTCATGTAGCCTTCATTTAGGTGCTCCCACAGCACTCGACAGTGCGGGGTACTACTCTTCTGCATGTCTCGATGCCAATCATGAAGGCCAGTGCTATATCTTTCACATCACTTCCAGGTGAGAGGTACCTGTATACCATGTCAAGTTCATTGCATACATTAAATTTTCACGAACGAGTACCGTTACTGTACCTGAGAGTGATGGCTAGCCTCTCTTCAGAGCACAAGGGTTTTCGACAAAGGAACACTTTCGTTAACTGCTTCTGCACGATGCGATGTAATTCATTAAACTTATGGGGCGTCATGCGGTAATATTTGAATAATAAATCTGGATCCTTTATCACCTGGAACTAAAAAAAAGTGCGCATGACTATGCGCAGTTCTGAAAATTGGAGGACGCTTAAGAGTAGAACGTGATAGCGTTATCGGGACCCGTTTGCATCGCATCGTTCGCATACGGCAAGTAGGCTTCATTCACTGCAACACTGAACGTGGGAAGCCAGCTTACAAAGACCAAGGCTACACCGATCCCCTTAAAGTCGGCTTCACTTTTAAACTGAAATGCATTGCTGGAAAGCCGTTTTTCCAGGGGCAATATAAATGGTCTTATATTGAAATGTGAAGGCCCTAGCACCTTTTTTATTATTTTATGAATTGTTTGCATCTGCCCCGACGCGCGCAGGTCTGGTAGAAGTGTTGGAAAAGGGGTTTGTGTTTGAGTTTCCTCGTAGAAGAATTAGATTTTCTCGTACATTCAAATTACAATCCGACGCCGATTGGTAAACAATCCGACGACGATTGCGACGCCGAATCATAAAGTCGTACTTTACCATTTTTTCTGACGGATTTCACGGTGATAAATTCAATTTTGTTCACCAAAACCTTGCACCACGTGGAGGGCCTGCGCGATTGATGTGGTTGGATGATTTTCTCCGCCACTCGCGATCACACGCCGGTTGCCGACGCCGGATTTTCTGCGACACGGCACCCTAAACGTTATCGCGTTAATACAGGAACTGCTTGCATGCGATTAGAGGGCACGTTCTGTGAGTGCAAAACAAACTGTTGAAGTAGCTCTGCTAATCAAAGCCAGCTGAAGAAGGCAGCTACAGTATAATTTTGTGCTGTACTTGATTAATCTATTCTATAGGCAATCAATTTTTCACAGAACAAATTTACGGCTAATAGTTCCGCAGGCATAGCGCACTTGAAAGCATAGGTTTTAGTTCTTTCGCTGCCTTTGCGTAGCATTGATGTTCGAACTCGTGGGTCAGAGTGAAGTGCATTAGAAGACAACGGCACGCGCTTGCGCGCATCCACTTTCGTATACAAATGCGCCATTCGGCATTAAGCTTCTAAGGCATCGCCGCCTCCGGATTTTTATGCTTGATTGCCTCAAAAGCGCGAGGGAGACGACGACACAAGAGAAAGATACGGGACAAACCTCGAAAGTTTATTCCCGACGAAAGTTTATTTGTCTAACTGACGACACACGTGAACACACGCACAAAAACAAAAAAGCATAGAGGTAAAACAAATGTTGACGTGTGCGCTCTGATAATACCAAACATTATGCAGGGTGTTTCATTTTAGCTGCTCCAAATTTTTTAAAAATTGCCTGTGGCAGATAGCACAATTATAATCCTATATTCCTACTCGATGAGGCAGCCATTACTTCCACGAGAAATCACAACACCTAATGCAGTAATTAACATAATTATGTTAATTAACTTTTTAATTAATTACTTTACGGCAAAGTTTTCAATCTAGGAATTATAGCCGCTGAGTTCGCAAGGCATATCCACTTGGAACGAATGCTCGGGACTGAACCAGTTGCGAGATATCAATTTTCTAAGTGTCCGACGAAATGCATGGGCGTTCCAATTAACTTTTTGAGGAAAGCGCTGTTCTATGCATTGAATCCCAGAGTAACCTTTACAGAGCCACAACCGAAGCTCTTTGGTGGTGCCACCAAAGCAGCTTAGGCTGTTGTGCATGACTGCAAAAACAAAACGATACCTCTGTGTGCGTGCTCGTAACCGTTAGGCTGACTAGGGGGGGGGGGGGGGGGGGTATTGTTCTTCCTCGAAAACGGCTGGGAGTGGAGCAGACGCAAAAGAAGGAGCGAGGGGCGAAAGACAGCGAGCGGCCGGAGAGACCCGAATGAAAGGCGCGCGCCGTCGGCGCTGATTGCGTGAGAGGGAATGCAGCGCCGCGGCGGCGAAATGCGTATAAAACGAGGTCACGTAACAAAGAAGAAAGGGCGAGAGTCGAGAGGGAAGCGCTATCGAGCGAGGGTCGCCAACCAGCGACCGGCAAGCAGACGTCGCGTGGTCGTCGGCTGCGTGCGTAGCTTCGGTCCGCCCGGTTCCAAGCCTTCGGCGCCCCGCAGCTCTGCCCAGTGCTTCACACACGCCGCAATGGCAACTGGCTGGTGCGACGTCTGCTAGCGTTCCAGGAGTTGTGTACGACGTTGCAGCCGCGTTGGCAGGAGCAACTGGTGAGTTATTTTCGCACTACCCTGGCACGTGCAACCTGTTACGAACACCTCCGTCAATATCAGACGACTGTCTTTCGCTGCAATCATGTGCCACCCGCTTCGCCCACATGGCGTTTTCCTTGCCGCGTGGAATTATTCGAGGCGCTGGAAAAGCGTCAGTATCAGCTGCCACCACCGCGCTTCATTTTTCGGGCTAGTTTGGCTGTTGGTGGCGGGTTTCGAAAATGAGCGGGTGCTAGCAACACAGCTTCGGCAAGGCGACGAGCACCAACAACGGATATAAGTCGAGGCGTGAAGCTGTTCCCGCTATTCACCGGTTGAGGCTAGCAATGAGTAAGTGAACATCGACATATCGAAAAAAATTGCGCGGACTGGTGGTTTCGTCGTCTTCTCGTACTCCTGTTTCCTGCGCTCCTTTTTTTCAGTGTGTCGATGTTCTACTAACTAATCCAAATTATCGCTCTTGTTGAGTAACTAGGAAACGCTTTGGAAAACGCAGTGTCGAACGGAGTTTGATTTGGCGGTCAGCTAGCCTCGGCTGACAAAAGCGTTCGTCTTGTGACCGCCGTTGGCAAGGCAACGCTGTGAAACGACATGACGCAGGTCGAACACGTTGCTTTTTATGGTAGTTCGCCATTGAATGCGGTGCACAAAACTCGCAAACACGGACGGAAGCCCTGCCACCGTGCGTTCTTCTAAAGCGGGGCGTTTGGTTATGACTGATCGTATTTGCTCAGTCGATGATTTTGCGAACCGTGCTCGGCGCACTGTGCCAATCTTGTGCTGCGCGCACCCGCTTAGAGTTGAACTTTCTGACATTCACTCGGTCGGCCCAATAATCGATACAGGTAGCTCGCGAAATCCGGGTAAGGTCGCCTTGCTCAACTCCCGGAGAAGCGAAAACGATCTGGACGCGTGTGTTTCTTCGGCAGCCTCGTTATTTATTATCGTTGCCTTTACGGCCGCCATTGACATGTCGCTGTTGTGCGCGCCTATATCTAAGAGTTCGAAAAAAAAAAAAAACGAATGAACGAAGCAAACGTTGGAAAAACACAAGCCTATTGAAAAGAGTTCTTCCCATTGTCGGCGTGAAACCTCCAACGACACTGGGCGTATTGGGAATGTTTGGTTTACTTTTGTACAGTGCACAAAATACTTCATATACCCGTGTAGGGGCTTACTTGGTGGTGAGCGAAAATGCGATCATGTTAGAAAGTTTTTAACGACAAACGTGGTACATATCGGTAGGAACATCAGTTGCACAAGCAGATAAAGTAGCATACGTAATGTGAACAACTTGCACAGAATAGCAATGCGCAAGTTATTCAGGCACGCATAAAAAACAGAACGCATGAATAAGCAGCAAAGAGTTGTATGGGCCAAAAAGCACGAATGCACCAAATATATTCACATTACCGTGGAGCAGTAAACGCAAAATATTGCGCAAAGTGAGAAAACAGAAATGCTGAAATTGAAGCGGAAAAGTGCTATAGGGTCCCTTTAATTTTGTAATAGCGACTTATGTTGGCGAAGAGGACCTTGCGAATGTGCAAAGTGATTTTATTGCCATTGACAACCTGGATTTTAAGTTCTATGGGCCGGTTTCGCTTCTGACGGTGTCTGTCCATTTGGCTGTTTCTACAAGAGTGTTACACTAGCACATGCTCCCTGGCAGGAGAAAAAGCAGCAGATATTTCATATTGTAAGGAAATGTGGCCACGTTATGGGTGACATGCACCGAGTTTGAACTGTGTAGGTTACTGAGGTGCTTCAAAAATACTCGCTATCTCCCAATTATGTGTTATAAAAGGCTTTTAGTTGTTTCCATGCCCCTTCCTCGGTAACCTATCCAATTCACGGTGTTGACATAGTGGAGCGCATGCTCTTGGTGGCGAGTGATAAACGTTTAACGTGCGTAGGTTCATTATAGGTTTTGTAGAAAGTTACTTGTTCAAGAATTCCAGCGCGTCATACTGCGGCTATTCGAAATGTTTGACTGACTCCTAAAACAACGGCACAATATACGTGCTTCATATTCTGTGAAAGTAGGGAGAATTTTAAGTTTAATGCATTGCGAAACTTTCACGTTCCTTCTCCTAAGGGAAGTGTGGAAAACTATGGGCGCGGTATGGGTTAATGCGTAGACAACGTAGATTGAGTTAAATGCGTCTTTTGCGTTTGAAAGTGGTCCGCAGCGCTATAACTGTGTTTTACGTGCGTAATTGCAACTACAACCGAGGTCATAATTTGTCAACATAAGGGGAACGCCTCTTTGTCCCATGTTAAATGCGTGTTGAACAAATACAACGTTCGAAAAAAAAAAAAAACTTTAAGCAACTGTTTGAAAGTGTCACGCTACCGTTATCAGCTGCGTTTCTTAATGTCCTCCCAAAGAAAGCTCTGCCTTTCGGAAACTTCACACTTAGGAAGAATGGACGGAGTGCAACGTGTCGTAAAGTTTGAACGTTTCTCTGTCTTATTTAGAAGCGTTACGTCACCCTCATTTTTTCTTGCGTGAAATACAGGTTACAAACCTTAGAAAACAAATGGCCTCGTTTACTGAATGAATGAGAGAAATCGTTTTGTGCCCAGAGGCGTTTGGTACAAGGGTTTACTCGCTTGCATTTTATTTTGTGACTGAATAACAGCTGACATGCTTTTGTAAAATTATGTAAATGTTAATTATTTATATCGCGTTCTGTATGCCGTATCTACTACGTTGTTTTTTGTTTTTTTCCGCTTTATGTAAAATGCATATGCAGACCACTGTATTATTTTCAAGGTAAGGTTATGTATTTTTCATTTGTTCTTTTCCTTGTAATTTATTTTATTGCTTTTTTAAATGCAATCTCTCTGCGAGTGGCCGGCTGTTCATCGCCAAAGATCGCGTCTTTGTCGAGCTGCCGATTTGTTCGGTGGCTTTTGCTGCCTGCTCCCGCTGTCATGTGCAAGTGGTGGGAAGCAAATTGTCATTATTGGTCGCCGATTCGACACTCTTCGTTCCTTCTATAAGCGACGTCGCAAAGCTACTTAAGGCTAATAAAAGTGTTTTCACAACTACCTTGAACTCCTAAAAGACGTTTAAAAAAAAAGCTCGAACTGGTGCAGAATAAAGAAACAATAAGCTACTCTTAAATGGTTCCAAAACTATGGTATTAATTTAAAGGCGCAGAACATGCCATGTGCCATTTTCACCCACCCTTCAGGATGCTACACTGGCCAGGGTGCGATGCAATGAAAGATCTTCGACAAAACGCCAAGTCT